>NC_079441.1:21337152-21522152 GCF_903798145.1 Danio aesculapii | reverse complement strand
AATTTGGTTTGCTCCCCTAGGAATGATTCACTAGTGCAAGAAGGGAAAATGAGATTAAACAACATATAGTATTAAATCTGACGACACGGAGGCTTATTCAGAGCCGACACCAAATGCCGTGTTTTTTCCTATCCTGACTCAAAGAAAAGGGCAGAAACGTTCATCCAGCGTGGATTGGGTTTGCTTTGTCGTCTGACCTGATTTCAGGCAGCTGAATAACCATGTGCCCAGGCATACATGCACACGATAAAGGTGTGTTTGCCTAACATGCTCATTCTGAAAATCTGTAGAATGACTTAAGCACTGAGGGAGGAAAAAAAACTTCCAGCTGTGCAGGATTGAAAATATACTGAAAAACAGTGCTGAGTGGAAAAGACAAATAATAGATGTTTGTCAGACAACAAATAAAGCAGATAATTAGATAAATAAATGCTGCTAGAGTTTACAAAGTTTTATTTAATTGTATGATTATTATGCAAATATCTTGGCTTAAAAAACTGACAATACTCCATAGAAGCTGGGTTTTTGTAAGCAAAAATTGGGTCAAATATATGGACAAACCCAACCTTTTTGTTAAGAAGTGCCATTTAAACTTCATCAAAAGAAATTGTGGGTTTGTCAACATTGAGAATTTGAGACCTCAGTAAAAACCTTCTCATTGAGAATCTGAGACTAGCTTTTTCACAATACTGAATTTCGGTACCAATCGGTACTTAAGTTTTAAAAACATTCATTTCCTGCTAACATTTAAGTGCTGTTGAGCGCGTTTTTAATGCCATTGTGTTCACCTGCTCAACAGAAATGACTGATTGACCGTGAAGGTCATTAGTTTAACACTGTTTACCGAGTGCTAGGGATGTCCAGATCCGATCATGTGATGGGAAATCGGGTCCAGTCATGCAGTTTCAGACTCGATTGGAATTGGACATTACTTCCCGATCAATATATATATATATATATATATATATATATATATATATATATATATATATACATTTCAATCAATAATATCAATAATATATATATTTTTATTTATTTATTTCTCATTTTTTATTAACACATCTATAGTTATGCTGTGGCACAGAGTTAGAACACAGAAACGTGTGCAGCATGACATCACTTTGTTGCAGAGACGCTATTAGTTAAATGCTGGCAAACTAGAACACGGAAGCAGCTTGATGCGCAAAGCGCGAGTGAGTATGTATAGAGGTTATAATAAAGTTGATGACAACAACATTGCCATAGCAAACTGTGAGATAGGTAAACTTGGAATTGCAAGAGGTGGAAAGGAAAAGGCTATTTAACACAACATACCTGATAAGGCACCTCAAAAACAAACACCTAACACAATACAGTGATTTTACCCAGGGAACCCAACTGAAGATGAGTCAGCTCACACTGCAGGAGAGTTTGAAGAGGACAGAAAAATGCCTGTGACAGCACAAAGGCACAGAACATCACAGCAAATACAGCACAAATGATCGCAATGAGTGACCTGTCATTCGCTTATGCAGAGAACCCTGGATTTCTCATGCTTATGGATCACATAGAACCTCAATTAGAATTTTTAAAAATGTATTATAGAAGTATCAGATCGGGTTTGATATCAGTAGATACGCAAAATCAAATGACTCAGACTTAAGGTCAATTAAGCTTGATCGGGACATCCCTTCAGAGTGCAAACACAGATGCACATGTTTAAAAGCCGTGATTCATCAATCAGTTCATAGACACACCCTCTGATCTTCGCGGCTTTAAAACCCTCAAATTATCGTCACAGCCAATCACAGTCATTTCTGTTGAGCGTGTGAACACAATAGCAATCAGTGTTGCTCAACATCGCTTAAATGTTAGCAGTAAATGGACGTTTTCAAACTCAGTATCGTAACACACTAGAGTAAAATGTTTAGACTGAAGAGTTAAGAATTGTCTTAGGGAACGTGTCCACTAAAGTGATTTTGCACTGCAGAAACGTAAACACTGTTCTAAAAATGCTAAGCTGCGATCGATTGTCCAACTTTTTTATAAAAAGGCAAGCGTTTCAGATTAAAACGCAAGCTCAGCACCTCGCTACACAGCCGGTATTTTTAAAAACATGATGCTTCCATTGCCCACAACAGAAAAAAACCTCTGGAAAAAACCCTTTGGTCAAAACTTTGGCTATTTACAAATCATTCCTGATATTTGCAATATTATTATGCTCTGTCCTACAAGTAGACAAAAAACTTCCTTAAAAAAATTCGCCACAAATATCAGGTCTCTTTACAGATTTTTGTTTCTGATTCAATGATTTAATCAATCAATAAACTTTTAAGAACATTTATATAAATTATATTTACAATTATACAAAAAATGCAGTACACAGCAAAACTGTTCAGGCATTTGTTCAAGACACAGGACACAACCTGACATTAACAAACAATAAGTAACCTGGACAAACATCAACAACAGCAAATTTATGAATTGCATGTGTAAACTGTTTATAATTTATTGATAATTCTAAAATTAGAAGTTCATAGAGATAAAGTAATTGGTAATAGTTAATGGTGTGATTTCACCCCTAACCCAAAGTGTATAAAATGTTCTCACCTTGTTAAATTGTACAGTCAAAATGCTACATGATATGAAAAGTGCTCATAATGTGCTTTATGAGCTCTACATTTCACATGCTGCAATACATTGACATTTATTAATTTACTAGACCGTTTTATAAATTCTCATTCACCTCCTTTGTCTTTCCTTACAATTTTAAACATTATTCATTGAGGAAGAATAAAGTAAAATAACCAAGTCCAGGTCTTATTTTGTTCAGCTGATCACTGTCCAGATCCCATCTACTAACAGCACGGCCAACCTCTCTGTGAAAGTGCGATCCTTTAATCAGCTGAACACAATGCCACCAGGGTCACCACTGACCAAACGTATCACACAGGCCACACAAACCGCCACAACTTTGATATCCGTCCCCTTCTACCTGAATAACGGCAAAAAAACAATGACCCAGCACATGCTAAAACAATAGCAGCCTCAACTGTCATTCTCAAAGAGAAACCCAGAAACCCAGCGTCCCCCGGGGTGAGAGCCAGACCCTCCTGCCCGGCTGGAGATAACAACTGTGACAAGCTCCAGTAAACCTGGGCCCTGCAGAGGGACGACACAATCCAGCATGTCTCTCACCAGCACACAGGAACAAAGACAGAGTTTAACAAGTCAGACGTGCAATATTTATCAGTTTGGACATGCATGAATGTGATGTGATCGTCTCCTGTTGTTTTGTTGTCACTTGGCTTGTCCTATTGTGTTATTTCTCTGAGCACATCTACATCATGTGGTGTTGTGTTGTTTTGCCACATGCATACTGTAGGCATTTATTCAATTTGTTGCTTTCCTGGAGGTCCTTGTGTTTGCTTATCACCCTGTGGGTCTATCAGTGAATTCACCTGCACGTTCTTAACCCGATTATGTTTAAAAGCCGACAATCCATGTGGTAGTGTCAACATGTTCTCCCCTTTTTTCTTTAGCCAAGTGAGGTCAAAAATGGCTTAAAGGATAAGCTCATCCAGAAATGAAAATTAAGTTATTATTTACTCACTCTCGTGCCATTCAAATCCTCCAAGACCTTCGTTCATATTTGGAAAGCAAATTAAGACAGTTTCAATGAAATTTGAGAGCTCCCTCATCCTCCATAGACAGCAACAGTCCCTAAATTATAAAATTTAAAAGCTCCAAGAACACTTTTGTGCTCCGAAACATCTTGTATGCAATTTTAAATAGATCATGTTAGAGTAAATTTAAATCACAAAAGTTTTTATTCTTTAGCATTTTTATTTCCTATAACAGGGCTTCTTAAGTACAGACATTTTGTTTCCGGACCGTGAGGGTATTCAATCCGGATGCATAAACCTTGTAAACAAACTGTTTAGTAGTTTGCATTTTTGTAAAATAAATAAATAAATAAATAAATAAATAAATAATGGGTCGAAGGCAAAATATTCTAAGTTTTCCTGCATGACCCTGCTGTCAAGATGTCCAGTGATCATACGAGGCTTCACATGATCGAGTGGGTTAATCGCGTGCACGCCAGCTTTAACGCACAACACCAAAGTGATCATTTGAATGGATGAAGATGTCAGTCTCGCAGGAAAAAGAAAACTCGATGAAGAGAATAGACAGTTCAAAGTTGAATGGGCAGATAAGTATGCTTCTTTTTTTGCCACAATCCAGCACAAAGCCATTCAGCTTGATTTTTAATAAAACAATTTGACTTGTAAAGAGTGGAATCGTGAAATAAAAAAAATACAGAGACATTCTGAATGGCAGTATTCACAAAATACAGGGACAGCAAAACTACATCACCTAAAGTTTTTTCATTACACACCTTTTGCTTTTTTTACCTTTTTTGGAGAAGATTCTGGATGCAGACCTGATACAGTTTCAATCTGATCTGCAATGCTTTTAAATGCCCACACCTAACCCTACCCTTCACAGTGATGTCACTAGCTCCACTGAATGCATTGTGTCTGACATTGTAGCATCTCTGAGTCATGCAATCTTAGCTTGTACAAAAATGCACTTATATTAGTGATTTTGCCACATTTGCATTGTGTTTTTTTCATTTTGTATTTAGTGTTTTGAATGCAAAAGCTATTTTATTTAAAGAAAAATAAAAAATGTTGACTTGTGATGCATGTTATGGATGTTTATTAAAAGCAAGTTATGTGATATTAATTGTTCTGGACCTTTGACTTTAATAAAAATTTGGACCTTTTAATGTAGACATTAAGAACCCCAGTCAGTTACATAATTATGATCGGCTTAAGCTAATTATATAGGTTAATAACTTTAAACATGCATTTTTAGGGGATTTTTTTTAATAGTCATATTGCTCAGCTCTACTGTGTTTTGTGTCAGATCGAGGTGCACGTAAATGTAAACATATTAACATTCTTTCTGTCTGTCTATCAAAGTATGTATGTATGATATGTGATTACAACACAGACCAATTCTTACAGTTTGCTTATTAGTATGCATATTACCAGCATACTGGCTGCTTATTACAACTTACAAAGCACATTTTAATGCCTTAACCTGTACAACACTATTTAAGATCCCTTATTCCTACCTCATAAACTAAACAACCTAACTAACTTACTATTAAAAATGTCAAAGAAGTCACTGTCAACAGTTAGTTAATGGTGAGAATGGGGTACATGAAATTTAAACCACACTGAACTGAACTAAACTGAACTTCAACTCTGAAATCTGGACTTTACTAGAACTTCTACAGTATGTTAAACGGCTTTGACACAATCTACATTGTAAAAGTGCTATAGAAAT
Source organism: Danio aesculapii (assembly GCF_903798145.1). Classification (NCBI taxonomy): domain Eukaryota; kingdom Metazoa; phylum Chordata; class Actinopteri; order Cypriniformes; family Danionidae; genus Danio; species Danio aesculapii. The sequence goes on along the minus strand of NC_079441.1, from coordinate 21,516,815 downwards.
AAACTTAAATTGAACTGAATAAGCACACAGACTTTTAATTACAGCCAGCCAGCCTCAGCGCTTCCGGTGAACTGCTTTTCCCTGATAAAACTGCCACATTTAAGGTCTGATTTCTTATAAAATCAATGATCTTCACTGCCGAATAGACATACAGTACAATTTAAAGAGGGTCTCAGACAAGAAGCACTGCATTAAGTTCCATTAGACACACCCCTACCCCCAACCCCCGTGCCATGTCTTTAAAATATGACAGTTTATTTTACCTGATTGCTGATCCTGATGGTACTAGTGGTTACATGGTCACATCTAAATAAATGCTTAGGTCTATTTAACTGAATGTATTTAACATCAATGCTGTAAAAGAAACCTTATGAAATTGGAAATATTCACATTAAGCGTTCACCTGAAGTTTATCATCAGCTGTGCATATACACAATTCACCACTAAAGCGTAACCTAAAAATGTTGTCAAAATGCTGCATATTTTGAAAAAAAACACATCATATGAGCCATAAGTTCACATACTGCAATACATTTACATCTATTTATTTAGCAGACACTTTTATCCAAAGCCACATACAAATAAGGATAAAAGAGGCACTTCAAATCACCAGAGACCAACAATATACAGTATAGATGCCAGTTAGTTAGTTTAACAGTTTTATTCTTCTTATTATTATTATTATTCTTCTTATTATTATTATTATTATGTCCTTTTGTAATGAAGTGCTGGTAGAAAAGTGCCTGGTGCAGATAGAGAGAAAAGTAAAACACTGTTTTCCTACAGCTGTGTGAACACACTCAGAATTGCATAATGTTTTCCCAAAAAGAAATAATTTCTTTAGTTTAATGATTCATTTAACACGACTAATCAGAGTTTTAAATGCAAATTAAAACATTTTGATGCCACTATGGGGAAATCTAATTGTTAAACGGGACAATTGTTTATTTCAACAAGCAGATTTTTGTAAGATATCAGCACATTAGCATGCTTGGAAACATGCTCACCATCAATTTCTTCCTGTGTATTTCCATATCTGTTTCCCTCTTTCAGCTCCCATCAGCGGTATGACAGCTCGTCAGGAGGTGCTGAAGGATTTAAGTTGCTTTGCTTTGTCTCATATATTAAACTGAAATCCAGATAGCGCGCTACTTCTAAGAGCCGTTAATTGAATGTGACTTTTTGATCTCCGAGGTTTTCGCAAATAGGATATAGCAGAACCTTTTCGGTGATTTGCGAGATTAAAATCAGGTCTCGACAGCTAGAAAGTGTTTACATAAATTGGATGTTCTGTTTGTGCTTTTGTAAAAGCCACATGGTACATGCTTAAGTAGGATTTGTTGATCTGAGATATACTTTATTTCAGTGCTTTTTTTCCCAACTAGTGAGTCACTGGGAGGAAGAATTCATTGGTCTCATGAAAGCTTGAAACAAGATTGGAAACACGTCCATATAAGCTTACACAAATATTCGTTTTCAGCATTCAGTATAAAAGAGCGGGTGCAGGCTTATATTTGAGAGTATGCTGTAGAAACAAAGGCTGCGGAGAGAGCTCTTCTGATGATGTGCTGCAGCTGCTGGTTTCTTACATTAATGGGTGAGGTGAATCCCTGAGTCTAGAGACACGAGGTTACAGGCAATAGTAATCCAACTGGAGTGCACAGAATTTCATGCCATTTAGGTTTAGATAAATCAGAAATCAATGATAACACAATACAGTATGTCACTGTGCAACCAACTGGTAGCAGATTGACGCTAAACTGATAAAATACACATTGAATTCACATTTTCAGTCAATCCTCCAGTAATAGGCACCAACTTTATTTGCACGCTCTTTCTATAGTCAATACATGTTGAACATACATTGAACATACACATAGACATCACCTTTTTTGGAAAGTAAAGAATAACTGCAGGTTAAGTATGTTTTTAAATAATGTCCACCATGCTCACTACTCCTTAACTTTTCATTAATAATACAAGAATAAAATGCAACCAAACGGCAACCTCCCGCTCACCCTCGTGAAGACAATATGTAACTGAAACTGCAATTCACCGACTTGCCTTTTGGGGTCTAGCTACAGGAACTCCAGATGTTCACTGACTGCAATGGTAAATTGGCCAATTTTACAGCTGAAAAAAACATGTTTACAGCCTGGTACAAACGATGGTTTTGGTGCATATAGCTAATATTACCCTTCATGACAACTGTGAGAGGAAGAATTTTTTTATAACTCATCCGTTTCGTTTATATTAAGTTATATTAAGTCTGCATATTTAAGGACGTGGCCACTTGAGTGACAGCTAGGTCTCGCTGCTCGCGGCCTTGTCACCTCAGCTGATTCCGGCTGATTAGACACTGAAATCGGCATATACATCATATTTTTGTTTTGTTTAATGTTTCAGTCAATTGCCTTTTGATATTATTTCCTACAATTATCAGATAATATTATTATATACTTATATGCCATACCTATAAATGTATTCGTTTTAAGATTTTCATTTATAATTTTCTTAAGAACTTAAATGCACTCCAGAATCTGACCGATTGATTAGCTGTAGGCTATTGAACAGTCATCTGAAACGTTATCATACAGTGTTATGCCTGGATTTTATAAACATCCTTGCATTTGTTAACACAGACTATATTTGAAGTATTTGGAAGTGATTAGCGTTTTCTTCCTGTAGAAAAATGTCATAAAACATGTTTAGTGGCTCAATGTATTACAACAGTGTTTTTAAAAGACTAAACACTTTATTGACATAGTACACAACCAAGCAGATGTGGTCAGAACACAAACGAATCACAGGTAATGAAGTATTAAGCACTTCTCCCAAAGAAAAGCCAGTCTAAGCAAAATGTTACCAGGTATCTGTAGCTCCGCTGACGCTCCACCTCTTTGCCCTTTTTTGGTAACCCCTGGTCGGTGCAATGACGCGCAAACAAAATGGCGATGGTTGGCCACGCCTACTTGTGGCTCCATTTGAGCTCTTTAGAAACCTATGGGTGATGTCACGGATACTACGTCCATATCTTTTACAGTCTATGAATGCAACTTTTGTAAATCTGCTTTGAAACAGTAATTAATGTGAATGGCACTATACAAATAAACTTAAATTGAATACAGTATCAACAGCCAATATTTAAATGTTAATGTTTAATGTTTAAATATTTAAACGGCCCAACTATGATCACTTGCTCTGCCTAATTTGTCTCTTGAAACGGTTTAGAATATCTAGAGACATTTAAGATAATTGTGAGTTCCAGTAGTAATTGATGAGTATTGATCATTTATTGCAAACCATAAAGCATATAATCATTGTTTGGTAAAGAAAAACATACTCATTAACAGTGTCATGGGCTTTCTTTACTCTGCGCTGACTCTTTACTGTACTATCGCTCAAAACTGTGGATTCAGTAAGAAATTGGTATTTTTTTTTATTAGCCAGATAAATAGTTAAGCAGCAAAAATATTAAGCAGCACTGATTTCGGCAGCCAGCTCTCTGAAACTCTCACATGGTCGCCCACTGAAGCTAAGCAGGGCTGAGCCCGGTCAGTACCTGGATGGGAGACCACATGGGAAAGCTAGGTTGCAGCTGGAACCTGAAAGGTTGCCAGCAGGGGGCGCTCAATATCCAATCTGTGTGGGTCCTAATGCCCCAGTATATTGATGGGGATATACTGCTCAGTGAGACATTAAACAGAGGTCCTGAATCTCTGCGATTGCTAAAAATCCCAGGATTTCCTTCGAAAAGGAAATGGCCCCATCCGCTGACGCTCCACCTCTTTGCCCTTTTTGGTAACCCCTGGTCGGTGCAATAATGCGCAAACAAAATGGCGATGGTTGGCCACGCCTACTTGTAGCTCCATTTGAGCTCTTTAGTACCCTATATCATAATTGGCTTCATCTCCTCTCCACAATCAATCAGGTGGTGTGTGGTCTGGCGCAATAAGGCTGCCATTGCTTCATCCAAGTGGATGCTGCACACTGGTGATGGATGAGGAGATTCCCCCACCAAAAATGTGTAAATCGCTTTAAGTGCCCAGAAAATCGCTATATAAATTTAAGGAATTATTACATATTAACTATATTTTAATATTTATAACAATAAATATGAACCTATTTGGGAGGATTTGAAGACTTCAGCTTTGCCATCAAAGAAATACATTACATTTAAAAATATGAATATATTTATATAGAAATACGTTACTTTTCAATCTATGTATGAAAACTAAATTTCAAATTGTAGCAAGCATCAGTGTTTTACAGAATTTGATCAACTCAGAGCAGCCTTACAAGATACCACCCTCAAACCTTTGAATGCTTGTGTATTTATGCAATAAATAAAACAGAAATGAAATATGTGAAGTCAATATATTTACATTTGCAACTAATCAAAAAATACACAATTGCAGAATCTCACAAGAGCTCAGTAATACCACAAAACTGCCAAAAAAAGACTCTGGATAAATAAAAATGAGCTTTATTTGATAAACACTGCACTCAATAGACGCTCTGAATCTAAAACCAGACCATCTGTATTTGTATTTCAAGAAGCTGAGCAGCTACTGTCAGAAGTTCATAAAATGATATTTAATTCCCACAAACCTCTTAATAAACAATATTATTATTTATAAAATTATCACATATACACTAACTGAGCACACTTTATTAGTTACAGCATTTGCCTTCAGAAAAGTTATGTTTTTTTGTGGCATAGATTTAGCAAGTGCTGAAAATATTCAGTCAGCTGCACAATCATGATGTGACTCTCCTGTTCCGGAATATCCTAATGGTGCTCTGTTGGATCTTTTGACTCAATGGCATTTGAGTATATTGTGAACTCAATAGCATGTTCAAGAAACCATTTTGAGACAATTTAAGCTTTGTGGTATGATGCATTATCCTGCTGGAAGAAGTCATTACAAGATGAGAGCATTGTGGCCATAAAGGAATGGACACGGTCAGCAAAAATGGTTCAGTACACTCAAGTATATAATACTCTTGTGGCATTTAAACAATGCTTAATTGGTACAAAATGTGTGTGTGGAAAATACCCCCACACCATTACACCACCATCAGCAGCCTAAAATGATGTTCACTTTTGACAACTCTCAGAGTGATCATTTCAACCAGCATTTATTGGTATGGGTATGAAATGTACTGTACATAATTTTGGTTGTACGAGATCTGCTAAGTTGCCAGTGCTGCTGTAGGGCAAGAATACAATATTTAGCTCAGCCTAGTCAAGATAATGAAAAGCATGAAAAGCTTCTTTTAATAAATACTCCTGATGAAAATAGGCTTATTTCAACTCCCTCAGAGTTGAATAGTTGACTTAAAAAAAAAAAAAGTTTAATCCATTCAGCTATTCTCTGGGTCTGGTGACAGCAGAGACAATCTACGTATTATCATTGTGCCTGCTACATGATATCGAAGCAAAGTTCCTTGGTTATTACTCCGGATTGAGAGTACAGTTCCTAGCCATACACTCTCAGAAATAAAGATACAGGAGCTGTCGCTGGGGCAGTACCTTTTCAAAAGATACATATTTGTACACAAAGAGTCCACAGTGGTACCTAAAAGATGCATATCAGTACCCAAATATACCTAAAACGTACCTCTGAGGTACCATTATGGACCCTTCAGGTACAAATATGTACTTTTTGGTTGGTTTTAGTACATATTGTTACAACAAGGTTAAGCTTTAAATAGAAATAGAAATATTTAAATAGAAACTCTGAACCACATCGGATGTCATTCCTTCACTGTCTGTCACCTCCCTGCGTGCGCATCCTAAATGTTTACAAACATGGTAATTCATCTATAAAGCAGCGTTTCCATCCAGAGAACTAAAATCATCACTTCCTGATGATTGGCCCTAAATATCAAAAGTAAAAACAGAATTTGCTGCATTAGGAGAAGCTGCGTCAATCTTTTTTTTCATATAATAAATGACTTGCGCCTCAGAGGACAATTGCCGACATTAGGGCTGGGTGGTATATTGAGTTCTGGGGGTATATCAATTTGATTCCCCAACACGATGCGGGATTATCCAATATCTTTCATATCGATATGGTTTGAGGCCACACGTGCAGACAGACCACTCCAAGGTAGCAGGCGAGCTCCACTTGCACAAATGTGCGCATGCGCAAATGATTGATTCACTCCATGAGTCATACAAAAGATTTGCTCAAAATAAACGAATCATTCAAGAACGACCCATCACTGACGCGACATGGAGGAACATGCAGTGTTGGTGTTGTATCGAAATATGACTCCCCAGACAAATCTGCCTCCCCTATGTGTGCACGCATGACAGCAGCTGTCACATCGGTTTATCAAAAACATTTTATCTATCATTTCTTCCGCAATTGACAGCAAGAATGAACATAGAAGCCTTGTCATATTGACAAGCTGCATCTGAATGTGTTCAAAAGAATTCAAAATGTAATTTATACCGAATTTATACCGCATTTTGAAAGTGAAACCACCTCATATTGACTGATTATAAGTTCAGTATTTATTACACGACAGTCTTTTTTTTACATTTACATTATAGACCTTTTTCTTGGCTGCTGCATGGAGGGCGCTATAGCGACCAGCGTCTTCCGGTAGAGTCGTTAGAACTTCTGTTTACAGTGTTTACAACAGGTAATTTGCGCTCCGAAAATGGGTTTCAATAGCGTTTTTAATGGATTACGGACCGTTTTTGTGACACACAACTTACAAAGGTGTATGTTAAAGCCGTTATAATTTGTCAGATGTGAATTAAGCGTGAGAAAAAAACGTTCTACTAGTTCACGTGTCTGTCGTCAGAAATACAGTTATCGTGTGTTTCCTGGGCCTGTCAGCTGTTAGCTCGTCGGCTCTTCAACACACACACACACACACACACACACACACACACAGGCACGCACGCAATACTTCACTCCATTATAGAGAAACCAAATTACTGCCATTAAACTTAACAGGTATGTATCAATTGCATGACTTACATACCTGTTAAGTGTGTCAAACATTTTGGTGAACTACATTTGTTTGGGTTGGTTATATGTTTGAAAGAAAGAGAAAATGTTGACTTTAGCAATGACGAGGCTTCATTTAAACAGCAGAAGATGCCGTCTGACAAAAAGGGAAAAATGCCTCACAGCTGATGTTTTCCATCCTATTAGATCGCATTTTAAAAAATAATCAGTCCAGGAGGTGGTGTTGATCAACAACAGTATTAGTTCAAAGATGCTAAAAGTGGGTAAAATAGATTAAAACTATCGTTTCAAAGCTGTCCAAATGTGACTGTTTATACGCAAAAGCTGCCGACCGGAAGTTCTTAGCATTCTCCTTGCGCATACACGCAAAGCATAATGGGTAATTTTGCCTTCTAAGAAAAAGGTCTATAACACATTTAGCTCTGCTTTCTGGTCTGTTATATTGACTGTTTACATTTATATGCTTAACCAGCATTTCATCACAGTACTCAATTTCGTTACTCATATCTATAGTCTATTCGTTTTCATCTCCTTATTTAATATTTAATAAAAACAAGTTTAGTCAAAACAAAACTTAAATAAAAGTGTAGGATTTTTTATATGGAGTGAAAGACTTCTCTTTAGTTATCTTCGATATGTGAACTGTTTAATAATTGTGCACAATACATACATGTAAATGCTTAAAAAGTTAAGCCAACTTAAAAGTTGAGCCAACTTATAATTCTAAAATCAGATAAACTTACTTTTTGTTAAAGTTAACTTATTTATACATTGCTATATGTTACCAGTAAGAAAAAATATATGTATATACAGCTGATTTAATTGTTGTTTATAAATCCCACAACTGTGGTATAGAGGATTACTTATAACGACACTGTAATTGTGACATAAAATACTGTGTGTTTCATATTTACATTCAATATGGTTCTTTTCTATCCTACAATACTTTTTGTTGTGTTACTATTTGAGTGTGTTCCTTTTTATGCTCTGACAATGTAGCTATAATTTCTATGGTTCGGTTTACTTTGTTATTTGCACAACAGTACAGTAGTGCTGTGTATGGTGTTAAGCAGAAAAAAAAAAACCTGTACAGTATTTATTTATCAAAGATTTTTTTATAATTTGAAATGCTGTGCAACTGATAGTTTTAAGCAAGAGAAAAACCTGCACTGTATTTTATTCATCACAGATTTTGTGGAGCTGTTATTTTTTGAGCAGCTGTTTACTTGTAAACAGGACGGGAAACGCCTGTGTTTGAATTATATTTTGCTAAAAAATTGTTTAAAAATGTTTTAATAAAGGCTTTAACTCTCAAGTAACCATTTATGGGAAAATACCGTATATAAATCGTATACCGTCATTCCTCCTAAAAATACAGAGATATGTTTTTTTGCCCACACCGCTCAGCCCTAGCCAACATGCAATGAACACTTAGTTGCGTTTGAAGGCATGAGACGTGGAGCACAGACGCTCTTGACCGTTCTGGAGCTCATTAATAGTATAATAACACTAACACTAAAATGGTTAAGGCGTTTCAGAATGACCAAAACAACATTTCAGATGCTTTACAATGTGTTCAGCCTGCTGGTTTATCCATTCACACACATTTTTATCATCACATGATCTCTTATAACAAAAATCACGACTTTTTAATATGCATACTGGAATTTGTTCTGTAATAGTGTTTCCATCATAGTTGATGCGCAAATTTTCTTATCGAATAAAAGGTTTAACCCACTCAGTTATGCGCATAAGTTTTTTATATGCATTTTCAAAACTTACGCACATAATGGCGTTTCCATCAACTGTTTTTTATGCGCATATCCAAAATGTGCATTAAAAACAGGTGGATAGAAACATAGCTAATGATTTGCTCCAAAAAAACTAGACCAAATGTAAAGAGCATATGACTGGAGTAATATGTTCCCTCTATGTATTTGTGTTAGCATACAGTTGAACAGTAAAATTACTATTAATTCACATGATGCAACAGGAAACTTTTCTAACTCTGAGATGGGTTTTGAAAAACAGGATGCAAGTTTTCAGAAACATTGCAAAACTTGTACTCCAATTGTTGACAGTTCTGTCAGATTCACAGCTTTGCTATTTTCGCCATTCCTTGGCAATGTCGATAGATGCGCTGTAGGTGTGAAACTTGAAACTCATTTCCATTTAGATTTAAATTGTAGCCAAGCAACTTCAGCATGCAACATCCAGTTGAGTTCCCCTAATAATTTACATATCAAGGTTAAATAAGCAGCATACATACTTTTTTGCACAGCAATCAAAGCAGCAGTGCAAATAACCCAACAGGGCTACATATGGTTTGTTGTATCGGTTGAACGATTCCAGCCCGAATTGTCAGACTTAGTTAGGAAAAGAAAAAGTTTAGGTAAAAGTCTAATATATGTTATTCATGCATTAAATGTTCTTTGCATTCAGGTCTAGGGGAGTTCAACGATTTATGTTTGTCCTCAACCAGTGATGGGACGTGCATTAAGGACCACCCTGCAGCGCCATCACACATTTCACCCTGGTAAACCTGCATCTGACCTGTATGAATATTACAACAAGCACATTTCCCTACTCTATAATTCACAGTTCAACTCTGTCAATCTGCCTCTGAATATCATTACTGAGTTTAGGCATGAATGAGGTTGATTTTTAATTCATTTCATGCAGACTGTGCTTTAAATATGTTGTGACACTGAACACCAATGGACAGTCGAAGGTCAGCATTAGAAGTTACAGCTAAGCAAGAGACTTCCGTTGTACATTGTAGCGAAAATGTTTGTAGGGTGTTAATTCAACTGCTGTAATTATAATATGAAAAGTAATACTGCATTATATTTCCAATACATTTTAGGGGGAAATCAATTGATTTAAATATTCCAATCAAGGTATTAAAGGTTGTCAATTTATATTTCCATAACCTACTTAACATACATGATATGAGAAACCGTTTACTTGATATACAGAAAACCTTAATATATAAACAAACATTATAAGGCATGGAAACCTATGATCACATATTTTGAAAAAAATTAAGACTCTCTATTTTACCTAATTTATATATTTAAATCAGTGCAAACAGGTTTAAATGTGATCACCAATAAAGTATTTTGAGGGATGCAAACAATAACAATGATCCTAATGTATTTCCTGTTTTACATTTTTAATTTTCATTGCTTACAGGAATCCAAAAAAGTCCAAATATTGATAAATAATCCTATTGAAGGTTTTTTTTAACGTAAAGTTATCACTGAATTCCCTCTTGTGACAGTTATGAAATAGTTTGACAACAAGCAAGAAATATTCATTGGCCAATGACATCACCACACTCAAATGGTCTATATTGTTTGGTATCATATTTATGTAGAAGACCACTATAAATATGTCAGATTACTTATTTGTATTATCATGTAGGTATTTATTTGTATTACTTTTACAATTGATATTGTCTAATTGTAAATGTATACTATAAAAATAAATGCTATAAATTTACATTGTTTTTTTTTTTTTTTATTCCATTTTGCTTTATTGTATTTTTATATATTACATTGCAATCTTATTATAATTAAACTTAAAGTTAATTCATTTTGGTGGCAAGAGTCATATATATATATAATATATATATATATATATATATATATATATATATATATATATATATATATATATATATATATATATAATTGAAGTCAGAATTATTAGCCCCCCCTTTGATTTTTTTTCTTTTTTAAATATTTCCCAAATTATATTTAAAAGAGCAAGGAAATTTTTACAGTATGTCTGATAATATTTTTTCTTCTGGAGAAAGTCTTATTTGCTTTATTTCGGCTAGAATAAAAGCATTTTTGTTCATTTTTTAAAAGCCATTTTAAGGTCAAAATTATTTGTTTTTTTAAGCATTTTTTTTTTCCGATTGTCTACAGAACAAACCATCATTATACAAGAACTTGCCTAATTACCATAATTAATCTAGTAAAACCTTTAAATGTCACTTTAAGCTGGAAGCGTCTTGAAAAATATCTAGTTAAATTCTATTTACTGCAATCATGGCAAAGATAAAATAAGAGTTATTAAAACTATTATATTTAGAAATGTGTTGAAAAAATCTTCTCTCCGTTAAACAGAAATTGGGGGGAAAATATAAACAGGGGGGCTAATAATTCAGGGGTGCTAATAATTCTGACATATATTCTGAAATATATATACACACAGTGCTCAGCATATATAAGTACACCCCTCACAAATCTATCTTTTAAATTTATAATTTTCATAGGAAGCTATACAATATTAGATTTGTGCATATACATTAGATTAGTCAGTACTGAAGCCAAATCTGGAGCTTATCTAACAAAATAACTTATCATAACGGTCCAAAAACTAGTACACCCAAATGTGTGTTATAGAAAAATATTAAATACAAATTAAAGAGAGGAAAAATCAGCAAAAAAAAAAAATGTATTTCAAATTTTGTAGGTTGTCATTTTTTTTGCAATATTTAGCTTGAATTTAATTGTATTTTCTTTCAATTTATAAATTTGCTTGGTGTCTAAAATATTATTTTATCAAATATATCTGTTTAATAAATCTGTTTTGTTTTTTGTCAAAATACATTGCCAATATTCACTGAGAAAAGGAGAAAAATATAAATTTTCAAAATGGGGTGTATATATATATATATATATATATATATATATATATACGTGGATAGATAAACAAGCAAAAGTTACTCGGTAACTTTTACAGATTCCAAAAAAAAAAAAAAAAGTCTGGGCTTTAGCCAGAATCCGACTCCTTATCGATTTCAGCCTCAGCTTAGCAAATTGAAGTGCAAACAGATAAACAAAAACAGACCCAACCATCACAAACAAATTTCGTTCTGTCTCTCTCTCGCTCGGTCTTGCTAAGTATTCATTGCAGTCCATCTGGACAGCATCCCAAAAGCCCCTCCTCAAACAGCCCATGGCGTCCTGTATGATGGCAGGCAGAAGTGAGGGGACGAGAGACGGTAGGGAGAAAAAAAGAAGAGCCAAAAAAAAAAAAAAAAAAGAAAATTCCAGTCTACTTTCCCCTTAGGTGTTCATGGGAATCTTTATTGGTATGTTGAAAACATAAAACTGCCTGAGGTTTTGCAGAGAGTATCTTTGCTGTTTGGGAGTTTTCTCTCAAATTTACAGCTCTCGTGGGGTGTATCAATACAAGGACACAACACAACTCTAGCCAGAAGCTAATGTCAGGAATTTGTAAATAATTAACATTTTAATGTACAATCATAGTTTTAATTTACTGGTGATTTCAAATGGCAAAAAAACTATGGAAAGAGCTGTTAAACCCATTTTTTGTTTAGGCCAAAAACACACATGCCTGTGGTTTTCCAAATTAAAAAAAACCTGAAGGACCTGATCAGCTAAACTAGGTTTGTTTAATTAAAGTTGAATTCTACAGGGCTGTGGCTCAGACATTCCTGCCAAAGCATGTGAAAGTGTTGTTATGTGTTTACAATATTGAAGTTCTAGTTGTGTCTCATTGTCATGTGACCTTTGGCATCAGTTGTGTCCCTTTACTTGCATGCACAAATCCTCTCCTGTGGCTTCACGGGATAGTAAAATATCCCTCAGATGTGCACTTAAGGGTCATGTGGGTACTTCTCACCTACTGTTTTATGAATACTATAAATTCAGACTGCTGCTCAGCTGCCATAATGTTTTTCACCAGTACAGTACACAGTATAGGTGTATTCTGTTGCAGCTTGCCTATACAATCCACCATTGGTTCCCTTGATTTTTTTTACAATAGGGCTTTATAGGGATTTTCAATTAAGGAGTAGCTGTCAGGATTCTGACCACAAGCAGAAAAGCAGAGTACATCACACCTGTCCTCAGGTCTTTACACTGGCTCTCAGTTACATTCAGAATAGATTTTAAAGTATTACCACTTGTCTTAATCACTAAATGGCCTAGCACCTCAATACATTACAGATATGCTCACTGAATACAAACCCCACAGATCCCTCAGAGTTTTAGGATCAAGTAGATTAGAAATTCCAAGAGTTCAGTCAAAGCAGGGTGAATCTGCCTTCAGATACTGCACCGCTGCTGCTGGAATCAGCTTCCAGAAATGATCAGATGTACTCCAACATTAGGTACATTCAAATCAAGACTGAAAACACATCTGTTTAGCTGTGCCTTTACTGAATGAGCACTGTGCTACCTCCGGCAGATCACACTATTACATCTTTCTTTTCCGTTTCATTCCTTTGAAACAGATTTTAATCTTTTTAATCTGCTTTAGTAATTTTTATTCTCTTTTGTTTTTATTTTCTAGCACTTGTTTCTTTTATTCCTGTTTATGTAAAGCACTTTGAATTACCATTGTGTATAAAATGTACAGACCAGTCACACTTCTCAGTCACACGAACAATTGTATTAAGCTTCATATTTCCACCTGGGGATACTCATTCCGAGGCCCTTAGACTATGCAGTGCCACTGATTCGATCAAGACCAGCAACGAGATGATCCCAAGGTCTCCATATCCTGGACCAGGCCGTATCCTGAGCAGCTACTGTGGTAGTCATGAAGGAGTGGAGAGCATGAGACTGATTCCTGTGACGCTCCAGGGACTGACGGGTCTTCGCTGAGGTCCAGCTTCCAGCCTCCGGTGACTGCAGCTCTGCACAAGACGGTTAGCCAGTGGAGAAATGGTCGTGCCCAACTGAGCCTGGTTTCTCTCAAGGTTTTTTAATTCTTCACTTTCACCAAGTTTTTTCCCTCTCCCCTGTCGCCACTGGCTTGCATGGTTCGGGATCTGTAGAGCTGTGCATTGATGGATTTGCTCTTCAATGTTTGGACTCTCAGTAGTGATTATTAAACCTAACTGAACTGAGCTAAACTGAACTGAACCTAATCTCTGAAAACTGAACTATACAGTTTCAATTTACTATCACGTTTTATGTGAAGCTTTGACACAATCTACATTGTAAAAGCGCTATACAAATAAATGTGAATTGAATTGAGTATTTGTAAGATTTACAGTTTGTTTGTCTAAATTGTTGCAATTTTTATTATTATCATTTTATTTTTATTATTATTTAGCAAATTTATTCTTGCCAGTGTGAGTAAATTTCATTGCACGTTGAGCTTGATAACAAATGCCAAATGATGACGTTCTGTTGCACTTGAGATACACTGCCGAACACACCAAGGGATAAATCAGTGCTATTTGTTTCAACTGTGCGCCTAATCGATCATTTATTTGATGTCGCTTTTCTTGTCATGACCACTAAATAACTGTTGAAACATAACATTCCTAGATATTTTATTCTGAGACAGCAATCACTCACTGGGGCACGTGCCCCTGTAAAAATCGCCAGTTCCCCAGTAAATGCTTTGAGAAACGATTTACTTCATATGCAAGTGTATTTTTTAAGAGTGGTAATCCCAGAATAAAAATGTTATTCTCTATGTGCATCCGAACAAACGCTGGTGAAAGCAATGCAGTTTACTCATAAACTAAACTGAGCATGTCCACAGAAAAAAACATACCCGCGCGCCTCACACACCGTTCCTGCTTGACAAGGCACTGCTCCTGGTGCAAGTCCCGGTTGTGAACATGCACGCCGAAAAAATAGCTGCACTGCTCACGCACCACTTGTGAAACTGCCTTTTATGCAGAGGTGTCGGCACGCAGTGAACTTTGCAAGTTATGATGATAATATAATGGTGATCTGATTTAGACCAAGCAGGGCTACTGACAGATTTATTTTTGAAGCAAAAGGAGGGATGATAGGTCAAGGAGGTAAGACCTAATAAAGCTAATTCTCTGCCATGAGTCTAGTCTAAGACAACACACAACTGATAGTTCTATAAATTAATTATATATATATACTAATTAATTATATATATATATATAATTCGAAAGACCCACCCCCCTTCTGACAAAGTCCAGAATTTGGCCCATATATAAGCAAGTTTTTCCCATTTTTGACAGTATGCCATCATAAATTGTGAAAATAACCAATAGAAGTAGAAGAAGTATAACCAATAAAAGGATTTTATTATTTAAATGGACAAATTCTGACTGAGGAAATAAGCTGGCCAGTGTGTTATTTGCCTATAGGCTACAGTTTTTATTTTAAAACAGTTAAGAGATTCTCAATTATTATTATTTTTTTTTATGATGGATAATAATCAATTAGCATTTAAAATATGTGTTTTTTTATATTTCTAAAATTTTAATCTCATTGCATTATATATAAAACTGTAACAACTTGTAATTAAACAAATTTTTGTAAACAAAAATAGCATGATTAGCACTTGTGGGAAAAAATGTAGGAAGTATTTTTGTTGCATCAAAAAGTGTGGCAATGATAACCATCCGACAAGATATTCTAGCACAAAATAGTGCTTAAAATGTCACTAAAATGCAGTATTTAAAAAAAAAAAGAACCACTCCTTTTAATAGGCTGGCTACGAAGCTGATTCTCTATTCCCTTTGCGTCAGACTAGTCTATGATAACAACCACCTTGATGCACTTTATCCCTTTTACTGCCTAAAGGGTACCATTGGTGGCTGACAAGCAATTGTTTAACGATGGTTTGTTCTCTAGACAATCGGAAAAAAATATTGTTAAAGGGGGCTTACAATTTTGACCTTAAAATGGCTTTTAAAACATTAAAAACCGCTTTTATTCTATCTGTAATAAAACAATTAAGACTTTCTTCAGAAGAAAAAATATGATCAGACACACTGTGAAAAATTCCATATTTTGAGAAATATAAAAAAAAAAAAATCAATAATTAATAATAATTTTGACTTTGTCTGCAGCTTTCACATATAAAGACATCAGTTATCAGTTGTGGACAAACTCTCGATATCAGACCATCCCTACTTTTTATTACATCAAATATATCATATATTGTAATACTTTTCAAAATTGTGGCCAAACGCTGTTAGTGGTTATGTTTCTAAAATCGGCAAGTCTAACTGCTGATGAGATGCAATATGTAATATCTAGCTACGGGAACTACATCTGCCCACACATCCCCTCAAGAATTCAGTAATATTGCCTCACAACACTGTGAAAGTGAAGCTATTAAAGCTGTGTCTAGCGGCAGCATGCCAAAGTGTTGGACTCTTCTAATCTAACACATTACAGTGATTTTTAGCAAGCCGTTGGATCCACCTGTGTCAGAGCTCTGCGACTCCAAATGCCAGAAAATGTCTCCAGATTACAGACCGTCATTCATTAATTATGCGGTTCAGCGCAAACCGGGAAATGCAACTATACCTGAACTGACTTCAGGGTGTATGAAGGTTCAATTATTTTTGTGGTCTTGCGATTTCAGTGTTTATATCGATTCAAAGTTTCTTCAGGATCTCTGCAAATAAACTGAAGGTGGAAAAAATGTCTCCTGCCAAAAGGAAAGAAGCCAAAAGCAATGACATGCTCACTGGACAGCAGAATAAGACCTATGTCATTAACATAATGGGAATCTGATTTACAAGTCTATAGTTTGTAGCCAAGATTTACACTCCAATAAAACAAAGCGTGCTGTGGAGTGGACACACACACATACAAACATTTCAGCTGGGAATGTGCGCACACACAGGGTATTGGGAGCTTGACATGGTAGCTTGTAATTGGACAGGACACAAAGGTTGTGGCCAAAAAT
Organism: Danio aesculapii; assembly: GCF_903798145.1. NCBI lineage: Eukaryota > Metazoa > Chordata > Actinopteri > Cypriniformes > Danionidae > Danio > Danio aesculapii. The sequence continues at coordinate 21,500,142 of NC_079441.1, read as the reverse complement.
CTTAAATGCATTGGACAAAAACCTGGAACATCATTTCACAGCCAAAATAACCTTCCTCTGCCTTTGCCTCTGCTGTTTTTCCTTTGCTCCTCCATTGTCAATAGTAAAGCGATGTATAAAGCACTGCTCACACAGATGTCCCTTTCTAACCAAGCAATTTTCTGTTGGTCAGTGCGGCGAATACATGTGACCAACTCGAGCATGATCAAAATCTGCACTGGGAACTTTTTTCAATCTTGCATGAAAATCCCAAACATGTGGATAATTAAAAAAAATCTGGCTGCCTTAAATGTTTTAGTTAAATCAATTTCTTACATAAACTTACATCAACCAAGCTGATTAAAATATACTTTGCATAACTTAAACAATGAAATGAAACCTGATTAACTTATTCACATTTGTAACATCAAAACATTTATTTCACATATTTTTACTGTCAATGGAAAGGGCTTAGGGTACTAATTTACTAATTTATTTTATAAAACAAACAAAACATGTGTTGGTCTATCCATTATTTCAATTTCTTTTCAACTTTTTTTAGGATTTTGTCATGGAATTGTATTTTATAGTATCCTTTAAAGGGCCATGAAACCTTTCAGTCTACCAAAGAATTTTTTCAACCCAGGCTCATTCTGAACACAAGACCGCGAATTATGTAGCCGGAGGTACGTGTGGCTGCATTTCATTTTTTTTAAGCGAACGCTACGGGGCACGTTTTAATTATTCTTGCTAATAACATAGACATCTCTCGCTCTTTAAGGTCTCAAAACTCAGGGCTTCTGGTAGTACCTAGAATAGCAAAGTCAAGTAAAGGAGGTCGAGCCTTCTCATTTATAGCTCCTAAACTCTGGAATAGCCTTCCTGATAACGTCCGAGGTTCAGACACACTCTCCCAAATTAAAACTAGATTAAAGACCTATCTGTTCAGTAAAGCATACACTTAGTGCACCACTTAGGGGGCTTCCACACAGGTTATGCATCTTGCTGATTGTTATGAAGCGGACAGGAGACAGAGGTAAGGAAACGTTAGGGTGTTTATTGAATGACAACAAGGAGCACATGAAGGATAGCCAGGAGGATCAGGAATGATGTTGGGGTCTTTTCCTCCGTGGCTGGGTAACAGGAATACACGAGGATGGACAGCACACACCAGATACAGCTGACAGAGGATGACACAGACTTGGAAGGACTGGAAGACAGGACGATTCGGGAGGACCAGGAAGACTAGGAGGAATACAAAGAGAACAGGTAAGTAAATCGTTTGTTTAGCTGAGGATGACTACGCTGAGTGGTCGCTCAGTTGTCCGCTTTCGTCGAGACGAGCCCGGACAATGAGCGACTGGAGTGCTGTGCTTTTATCTGGTGCTCGTGAATGTGATGCAGCTGTGTGCTCATTAGAAGTCAGGTGATGGTGATCTTCGTGAGTGGGGGTCGTGAGAGCCTGACCAATCCATGACAGTACCCCCCTCCCCAGGGCCCGCTCCTGAGGGCCGACACCTCCGACGCCGTGGTGGTCTCCCTCTGCCTCTAGGCGCTGGGAACTCAGGGTGGCTCTCATGAAACTCCACCATGAGACTAGGATCGAGAATATCAGCTCTGGGAACCCATGTCCTTTCTTCGGGGCCGTACCCTTCCCAGTCCACCAGGTACTCCAACTGGCCACCACGACGTCGGGAACGCAAGATCTCCTTCACTGCGTAGACGGCTCCTTCTTCTAGGAGCAGTGGAGGAGGGGGTTCCTCTTCGTGGTCAGGCTCTGTGGAGGGAAGAACAGGATCGTGATAGGGTTTCAGGAGTGATACGTGGAATGTAGGGTGAATACGGTAGTGAGAGGGTAATTGTAGTTTGTAGGTGACGGGGTTAACCTGTTCCACGATGGTGAAGGGACCAACAAATCGGGGACTTAACTTGCGAGAGGGCAGTCGCATGCGTATGTCCCGGGTGGATAGCCACACCTTTTGTCCGGGTGTGTATCTGGGTTCTTCAGACCTTCTTCTATCGGCGGTTACCTTGCTTCGACGGACTGCCCTCTGCAGATGTTGATGAGCCTCGTCCCAGACTCTCTCGCTCTCCCGGAACCAGTGATCCACTGCGGGGACATCAGATGGTTCGCCATCCCAGGGAAAGAGCGGTGGTTGGAAGCCCAGGACGCACTGGAATGGCGTGAGTCCGGTGGAGGGTTGCCGCAGTGAATTTTGGGCATATTCTGCCCAGCCCAAATACTGGCTCCAGGAGCTCTGGTGACCACTGCAGAAGGTCCTCAGGAACCGTCCCACCTCCTGAATCTTCCTCTCTGTCTGCCCGTTGGTTTGGGGATGATATCCAGAAGAGAGGCTGACGGCCACACCTAGGAGCTTGAAGAAGGCTTTCCATAGACGTGAGATGAACTGTGGACCTCTGTCCGACACAATATCTTCTGGAATACCAAATGACCTGAAGACTTGATTAAAGATATTGTCGGCTGTTTCAAAGGCTGTGGGAAGACCTTTCAGAGGGATTAGTTTGACAAACTTTGAGAATCTATCTACTATGACTAGAATACAGGTATTACCTTCTGACGAAGGGAGATCAGTGATAAAGTCCACTCCTAGGTGTGACCAGGGACGGTTCGGAATCGGCAAGGGATGGAGCTTTCCAGCGGGTAGATGACGTGGGCTCTTGGATTGGGCACAGTCCTTACAGCCCTGAACATATTGCCTCACATCCCTTGCCATGTTTGGCCACCAGAATCGTTGGGATACTAGCGAGAGAGTATTGTTGATCCCTGGATGTCCAGTGCCTAGCGAGGTATGTAAGGAGTGGATCAGATCTACCCGGTGTTCAGGTGGTATGAACTGCCGATGAGGAGGGCATCCCGGCGGAGCAGGGGCTTCCGGAGTGGCAACGACTGGAGGAGCGTTCCAGGTGATCGGACAAATGGAGATGTGTTCGGGAAGAATCTTCGTTGGGAGTTCTTCATGATCGTGATGCTCGTGTAAACGAGAGAGAGCGTCTGCTCTTAGATTCTTGGGTCCTGGACGATAGGAAATGGAGAAATCAAAACGTGAGAAGAAAAGTGACCATCTGGCTTGACGTGGACATAGTCTCTTGGCCTCTTTAATATATTGGAGGTTTTTGTGATCTGTGATCACCTGGAACGGATGTTTGGCTCCCTCCAACCAGTGACGCCACTCCTCCAAGGCTAGCTTGATTGCTAGCAGCTCCCTGTCTCCTATGCTGTAATTCTGCTCCGCCGGGCTCAACTTCCGAGAGAAATAGGCACAGGGATGCAGTCGGGGCGGTGTATCATGATGTTGAGATAATACTGCCCCGACGCCGGTGGTGGATGCGTCCACTTCCACCACGAAAGGAAGATTTGGGTCAGGATGAGTCAGGAGTGGGGCCCTTGTGAACTCCTTCTTAAGAAGGCGGAAGGCTGCGGCTGCTTCTTTGGTCCACTCCAGTCCTTTGGGTTTACCCTTGAGGAGATTAGTGAGAGGTGATGTAATCCTGCTGTAGTCCTTGATAAACCGTCTATAAAAGTTAGCAAACCCAAGAAACCTCTGGAGCTCCTTAATGGAAGTGGGTTCTGACCAGGATAGAACAGCCTCAATTTTCTTCCCATCCATACGTATACCGGTTTGATCAATGATGTATCCCAAGAAATGAATCGACTTCTGGTGGAATGAGCATTTCTCCGCTTTGAGGTAGAGGTGATGTTCTCTCAATGTGTGTAGGACCTCCGCAACGTGTTGGCGATGTTCGGCCTCACTCCGGGAGTAAATGAGGATGTCATCTATGTACACTATTACAAAGTGGTGAAGAAACTCCCGGAGGACTTCATGAATGAAGTTTTGGAATACGGAGGGGGCGTTGACCAGACCGTAAGGCATGACCTCATATTCATAGTGGCCAGTAGGGGTCACGAATGCTGTCTTCCATTGGTCCCCCTCACGTATTCTTATCAGATTATACGCGCTGCGGAGGTCCAATTTAGTGAAGACTTTAGCTTCTCGGAGCTGTTCCAAAGCGGCTGGTACCAGAGGAAGGGGATATCGGTATTTTACTGTACCGTTATTTAGGACCCTGTAGTCGATGCATGGACGCAGCCCTCCGTCCTTCTTGGCCACAAAGAAGAAGCTTGAGGCGGCTGGTGATTTTGAGTGACGTATGTACCCCTGACTCAGAGCCTCCCTTATGTAATCTTCCATTGCCTGATTCTCTGGAAGCGAGAGCGGGTAGATCCTACCTCTTGGCAACTGGGCATCTGGAACTAGGTCGATCGCGCAGTCCCATGGCCGATGCGGCGGTAGCTGGGAAGCTCTCTTGGGGCAGAAGACATCATGAAAGGAGCTGTACTCCTTAGGAATGTGGATAGACTGCTTCTCAGGAGGGCTCTCGACCGATGTTGCAAACAAAGAAATGGGGTTCCGACCTTGAAGAGGGAGATTTGGAAAACAGGTAGGTGTACATCCAGATCCCCATTTCTTTATCTCTCCTGTGCCCCAAGAGATGATGGGATCGTGCTTCACCAGCCACGGGCGCCCTAGAATGATGTCCATATTTGCACCCTCCAGAACCAGAAATTGAATCCTCTCTTGATGTAACAGCCCCACTTGAAGAAGGATGTCTTCGCATTGTCGATGGATACGGGTCGAAGATCGAGTGCACTGGGTTATCGGTTGTATCTGGTATATATGCGAGGACGCCTCAGTACGGAGGTGGAGTTGACGACAGAGGGATTGGGAGATGAAGTTCCCTGCTGACCCGGAGTCGATGAGGGCTGTGACAAGGAGAGAAATAGAGGCAGTAGTTATTTGTACGGTGGTAGTAAGTGGTTTACATTGTTCAATATTCGTACTGAATACACTCACTGAAGTCCGAATGGGACGAAGGGGACACTCCATACGGGTGTGTCCACTGACACCGCAGTATAGACACAGACCCCGGGTCAGCCTCCTCTGTCGTTCCGCTGATGTCAGTCTTCCAGACTCTATTATCATGGGTTCTGGTTCTGGAGAGGCTGTTGACTCAGGCGATTGGAGGAGTGCAGACGAGGGGGTGATGGTGTCCTGTTGATAGGAACGGAGACGATCGGAACATCGGAGAGAATGTTGGATGAATCTCTCCAGACCCATTGTATCATCTAATGTGGCCAGCTGGATTCGGAGAGTGGGTTCCAAGCCGAGCCGGTACGTGGTCAACAACGATCTCTCATTCCATCCACTTGCAGCTGCTAGAGTGCGAAACCGGAGAGCATATTCCTGTGTAGATAGAGTACCTTGCTTTAGATGATACAGCTGCTCTCCAGCGGCTACTTCCCCATCAGAACGTCCAAACACCTCTTTGAAATACTCCGTGAAGGTAGTGATGGAATTCATGACCGGCCCGGCTTGGTTCCAGATCGTCTCAGCCCATTTAAGTGCAGGTCCAGAGAGTAGTGATACGATGTAGGCGATCTTTGACTTATCTGTGGGATATAGAGAAGGTTGCATTTCGAATATGAGGGAACATTGTAACAGAAAACCATTGCACTCCCCCGCTCCGCCTGAGTAGGGCGCTGGTCGGGCCATGGGACTGGAAGGAAGGGCCGAAGAAGAAACTGTGGAGGCGGAAGTGCTCGGTGCTGGTGGTGCGTTGGAAAGTGGAGCTGGTGGCTGTAGAATCCGCTTCAACTGGTCCACCAGCTCTTGAAAGTGATCGAGGGTGCTCATGTTGTCGTCGTTATGGGTCCGGGCTTCTGTTATGAAGCGGACAGGAGACAGAGGTAAGGAAACGTTAGGGTGTTTATTGAATGACAACAAGGAGCACATGAAGGATAGCCAGGAGGATCAGGAATGATGTTGGGGTCTTTTCCTCCGTGGCTGGGTAACAGGAATACACGAGGATGGACAGCACACACCAGATACAGCTGACAGAGGATGACACAGACTTGGAAGGACTGGAAGACAGGACGATTCGGGAGGACCAGGAAGACTAGGAGGAATACAAAGAGAACAGGTAAGTAAATCGTTTGTTTAGCTGAGGATGACTACGCTGAGTGGTCGCTCAGTTGTCCGCTTTCGTCGAGACGAGCCCGGACAATGAGCGACTGGAGTGCTGTGCTTTTATCTGGTGCTCGTGAATGTGATGCAGCTGTGTGCTCATTAGAAGTCAGGTGATGGTGATCTTCGTGAGTGGGGGTCGTGAGAGCCTGACCAATCCATGACACTGATATACACTGTGAACATCAGCTACGCTAATTATTTTCTTTATTCTCCATTTCCACCTGGGGATACTCTTCCCGAGGCCCTCAGACTATGCAGAGTCACTGATTCGATCCAAGACCAACGACGAGATGATCCCAAGGTTTCCATATCCTGGACCAGGCCGAATCCTGAGCAGCTACTGCGATGGTCATGGAAGAGTGGAGAACATGAGACTGATTCCTGTGACGCTCCAGAGACAGATGAGTCTTCGCTGAGGCCAGCTTCCAGCCTCCGCCACTGAGACTGCAGCTCTGCACAAGACGTTTGGCCAGCGGAGAAATTAAAATGGTCGTGCCCAACTGAGCCTGGTTTCTCTCAAGGTTTTTTTTCTTCACTTCCGCCTTTAGTGAAGTTTTTTTTCCCTCTCTGCTGTCGCCACTGGCTTGCATGGTTCGGGATCTGTAGAGGTGCGCATCGTTGGATTTGCTCTTCAGTGTTTGGACTCTCAGTAGTGATTATTAAACCACACTGAACTGAGCTAAACTGAACTGAACTTAAACACTACAAACTGAATTACACTGTTCCTATTTACTGTGACCTTTTATGTGAAGCTGCTTTGACACAATCTACATTGTATAAGAGCTATACAAATAAAGGTGAATTGAATTGAATTGAATTGAATCTCTATTGTGAAAACATCCAAGAAGCATTATTCCAATAAAACATTTGTTTTTTTCTGTCACTGCAACACAGAAAGGCCTTTGTCCCACCTTTACGTTTCACGCAAAACTAGACAAGGTCGAGACTGTGATTGGCCACTTTTCACATCAGTCAAATCACCACTTCGAAATCAATTCTTAAACTTAAGTAAACATTCTAAGCACAGCACTGTGATCCTATGCTTCAGGGAACAGCCAATGCTGATCACATCAATGTTATCGTACGCATCAAAGGATTAAGTGTTAATTTTTTCTTTCATTATTCAGCGATTCCTCCGCGTACCACTAGGAGGAAGCCTACAGGAGGAAGTACCACAGTTTGAGAACCACTGTCCTGCTACATATGTTATTTATAATTTCATATAGGCCCACATATAACCACAATTTGTTATATCATTGTAAAGTTAATCATGTTTATATAAACACTATAAATGAGGAGGACTTCTCACCTAAACACAGCAGCACAGATATAAGTGATGTGTCTGAATGGTAACGAACTCAACTGATAAAAGACAAAGTCTGTCATTCTCCAATTCGTGTACAGCTCTCCCGACAAAAATGCTTGCTGCAAACCAACAGCTTTGCTGTATTGGTCCTGACAGAATTGCAGGAAAAAACATGCAACAAACCCCATGGATCATGGAAACAAACACATACAACCCTTCATGAATGGCTAAATACAGGTTTGCCTTGCCTTCGGAAAGCATGTGTAGTCATGAATAATTAAGAAGCAGGGTCTTCTCATAGAATAAGAAATCTCAGCTATGAATAATAATGAGAAACCGACACCTAATCTTTGGACAGGCAGATAACGATACTTCACTGGTTTTAATCCCGCTCCAGTTTTATTTTAAGCCTGGAAGATGAAATTAGCTGAAAAAAGCTCCAAATTATCCAGTTTTAAACCAGCTAAAGCTAACCAGTGCTAACGTTGTCTTAACTGATGCTCAACACACAAACAAATCTGTTAAACTTTCAACAAAAAAGTACTTGAGGGTTTCTTGAACCCTTAAAAGAGTAATTAGTTTGTTATAGTTAGTAGTTACTGCTCACAAATAGTAAGTGTGTTGGTACCCGTTACATACTGTATATATAAAACTAACTAGGGAAAGTATTGCATTACTTAAAAAAAAAATCTATATACTATAAATTTATACTATAAAATAAATATAAAACATTGTACACTTATCTACACTATTTTAATGTTGTTGTTGATGGGCAATGTAAGAGACAACCATCAATTTTAACATATCATTATAAATATTAACATGAACATTCTTGCCTTTAACATCAACGATAGAAAAGCAGTGCTTATATTTCTAGTTTGCAAAAGCCACCTTTGAACTTGTTGGATTTTCCATCGTTCTTACTCCTGGTCATTGCACTGTATGTGTGCTTGTGTCTTAACACCCGCACTACTCTACCTCTGATTGGCAAACGATGGAGATGTACTCTAAGTCAATCATCACATTCTTAGTTACACCATGTTCATAGACACACCAATCATCATCACTGGCTGGTTATGTGTCCCGCTCCAGCCCTGAACACACACACACACCCCAGAGAAAAGAGAGGTCCTATATGGCTGAGAGAGACGCTGCTTGCATAAAAAACGCTTTAGTGTTTTCAATTATAGTAACGTGTTTTTATTGTCAGTAACAGTAGCGCCATTGTAAAGGGGGAACCAGTCATTATTTGATTACTCGTTATTGAATAAAGTATTGACGTCAGTAACACCGTTTATTTATAGCACCGTTACTCCCATCACTGACTACAAATATACATCATGTGCAACATATTAAAAACCTGTTAACCCTGGGTAAATAATGAGCAATGAGAAACATGAAGCAAGAAAACCCAAGATTTGATTTACCCAGGATTTATTATGACCCATGGTTAAACATTAAGTGTGAAAAATCCATTCAGCATATTAAAATGTACAGTCCTTCTCTAAAGTAAGATTGCTGAAGTAATTATAATTATTTTGACCATATGACCATAGGGTTCCCACTTAGTCAAACGTTAAATTCACTGACTAAAATGCTGAATTTCCATAGCCTAAAATGAACAGAAAAACAAAGTGATGTTGTTCTTTGCACATTAAAATAGTTTGAGCTTGAATACAATTTGTCGTGAGTTTAATAGCCATTATGATGGTTAAAAGGTACAGCTTGATGACTGCATTTGACTGTGCAGAAAAGCATAACCACAATAATATTGTGACAAAAAAAAACATTTAAAGCGACAAACAAAAGTCCCTGATAATCCATAACTGCCATGACTTTCAATGTCTGGAATAATGCGATCGATTGATGTGATCCAAGACCTGCAAAGAAATGATGCCAAGGTATCCATATTCCTGGACCAGTTCATATCCTGAGTAGATGCTGTGGAGGAGTGCAGTGCATGAGACCCCAGTGACAGACGAGTCTCCACATTAATCCCGTGGGCCAGTCTGAACACCCGCCGGTGACCTATTCACACCTGCAAGCTTCTCCATGATGGACGTCCTCCAGCGCCTAGACTGCATCTCTGCACAGGGCGTTTCGCAAGTGGAAAAATAGTCGTGCCCAACTGAGCCTTGTTTTTCTCAAGGTTTTCTTTTTCCTTCACCTTTGTCAATTAATGAAGTTTGTTCCTCGCCACTGTCGCCACTGGCTTGCTTGGTTTGGGACTTGTGGAGCAGCGCATCGATGGATTTGCTCTTCAGTGCTTGGACTTTCAACAGTGAAAATTAAACTACACTGAACTGAACTAAACTGAACTTCAACTCTGAAAACTGGACTGACACATTTATTATTTACTAGAACTTCTTTGTTAAGCTCCCTTGACAATCTACATTGTAAAAAGCACTGTAGAAATAAAGATTAATTGAATTGCAATGTACCTTTTAAAAATTCTATGATATTCCAGAAATTCCATGACCTGTGGGAATCTTATTTAACCAACTCTTTTAACACCAAATGTTGGTTTTAAAACACATACTGTATATACAGAGAGAGAGAGAGAGAGAGAGAGAGAGAGAGAGAGAGAGAGAGAGAGAAAGAGAGAGAGAGAGAGAGAGAGAGAAAGAGAAAGAGAAACCCAAAAAAAAAAAAAAAAACACTTTTCCCATGGTTCTACCTGCCCTTCAAACCAAGCCTTAGAAGTGTTGACTAAGTGATATACTCAAAGTTAACCAGTTTTAAAAGTAGCTCTTTCCTTTTGATGTTATGGCAGCCATTGATCTGCATGACTGTGACGATGTACGTGAAATGAAAATTTCACAGGTTATTAGCAGCTGACCGCAGAGATTTGATCTACATGGCAGCGTCGCTCTGAAACACGGGTCAGAATGAAATACTGAGAGGATAAAGAGAGAGAATCGCCTGTTGGTGGAGCCTCAGGGCCTTATTAAAGAGTCTAACATCTCAAGGTCGGTGGCTCAGAGTGAGCTGGAGAGCTGCAGGGCAACAGAGGCCACAGGTAACCGCTATTACATCACTCAACAAGCGCAATAATCCTCACAAATCACAGAATGATTGCGAATCAACGAACTGGTGATTGCTAAAGTATGCGGAAATAAAGCTTAAAGATTATTTCGGGTCGGTCTGGGTCGCTGAGGCAAAAGTTTGTTCCCAAACAAAAAATCAGCATTGACATTATATATGCAGCTGCAGCATTATTTGCCCTCCTGTTATTTTTTGTTTCAAATATTTCCCAAATGTGCTTAACAAAGCAAGGAAATTGTCACAGTATTTGCTATATATTTTATATGAGCTTTGCTGATTGGTTAAATGTGACCTCTGGTGTGATTTTACTGGTTTGGGGCTTACAAAATTAGTATAAAACTTTTTTTTAAATAATCCTCACAAATCACAGAATGATTGCAAATCAACGAACTGGTGATTGCTAAAGCATGCGGAAATAAAGCTTAAAGATTCTTATGGGTCAGTCTGGGTTACTGAGGCAGAAGTTTGTTTTTAAACAAAAAATCAGCACTAACATTACATATACAGTTGCAGTCGAAATTATTATTATTATTTTATTATTATTATTTATTTATTTTTTCGAATATTTCCCAAATGGTGTTTAACAGAGCAAGGAATTTGACACAGTATTATATATATATATATATATATATATATATATATATATATATATATATATATATATATATATATATATATATATATATATATGGTCTTTACTGATTGGTTAAATGTGGTCTCTGGTTCTCTGGTGTGGTTTTACTGGTTTTAGGCTTACAAAATTTATGTAAAAAAAAATTTAAGATACTTAAAAGATGTATTATAACAGATAATTGACCTAAAACAAAAAAAAAAAAATCTGTCATTTATTCTCCCTTAACTTGTTCCAAATATCTTTACATTTCTTCTGCTACAAAAGAAGATAGTTTGAAGAAAGCAGGAAACAATTGACTTTCACAGCATCTATTTTTCTTTCTACACTGTAAAACCCAACAGTCAACTTTATCAAATGAAATGAGTGTAGTTAACTCAAAATTGACTGAAAGCCAATTCTACTAATTTGAAAAGAGTTTTGAACTTTAGTGTTGAAGGTAATGAGTTAATTAAATACCTCATTACTTCAACTTAAATGGAGTGAGTTCATGGTACTCATGTAGATTAGTTTTAACTCAAATGGTTTAAATAGTTTCCCCAAACAGTTTGAAATGCCTTAACTTATTGGGTTTTACAGTACTCAGTTGAGTTGAGTTCTCTTCATTTATTGGGTTTTAGTGTGCTCAAATTGCTTCATTTACTCAAATGGATTAAGTTCACAGTACTCGTTAGGACTCGTTTTTGAACTTAAATGGTTTGTTGCAATCGAGTTACCTTCACTTTTTGGGTTTTACAGTGTATGAATGTCAATGATTACCAGTTACCAGTTGTCTTTTTGTGTGTGTGTGTGTGTGTGTGTGTGTGCGTGCGTACGTGCGTGTGTGCGTGCGTGTGTGTGTGTGTGTGTGTGTGTGTGTGTGTGTGTGTTCAACAGAAGAATGGAAATATTGGAAATAAGAATGGAATATTAAAATTGATATTTTAAAGTGTCCTTATGTTGTTTGGAGGTCTCCTACCATATATGTTTTACATCAGAGATGCCCAAACTACGGCCCGCGTGCCAAAGTTGGCCCATGGTAACTTTCGATTTGGCCCACCATCCCATTTGAGAAGAGAGAACGATCTTGCAGAGAAAGAGTTTGAATTTTCTCTGTGCTCTCCACTGCGTCTCTCATAACTAGGCGACCATCAACCGTTTTCTCAGAGGATGACAAACGGACAAACCATTGCTGCAGCTCCGATACTGCTGAAGTTTATGGAGAACAGTAAAAAGCGCTGCAGTGTTTGGATGCACTGTTTGTCTGAGGTAATTACACTCTCAGAAAAAAAGGTTCTCGGTGGTACAAATAATGTTCCATAAGGAAAAGTTTTGTACTTTTGTAAAACTTATATAACCTTATATGGTACAGAAAAGACCTCTTATGATACTGTTTTGTACCTTTTATGAAGGTACACAACTGTTCTCATAAAAAAAGGTGCATAAGTGAAGGCCAACTCCTTTATTACAATATCTATAAAAAAAAAAAAAACATTACTGGAAAGGCAAAGTGATTTATGAATAATTTCCATATTAAAACATGAACCATCATTTAAAAGCATATGATTAAAGAAACTCATAAATATTAATTTTTAAGTTCTATAATACAAAACAACTGGTAAAACAAAACTATAGGTTTGTAAACTAAGCATTTAGGGCATTTTTAATAAATATTTAGTAAAAATATTCTGATAAATCCATTTTTATCATGGATATCTGCACCTTGTGGCGTTTGTTTTTCACTACGCACGAGAGCTGGCAAAAGACCTGCATATGCAAAGTGTTCATGCAGACATTTTAGTATTGTAAAACAAATCAAACATTGTGCATATCTCGTTACAACCCTTTTGCATAATTCTATTTCTACTGTAAAATTAAGTAAATTAAATGAAAATAAAAATTAAACTTAAGTGATTACAAAGGTATTGTGTGAAAATTGGAGAAAAAAGTTTTATATTGTACATGAGAGAATGTGTTTCTGTAACATTGTTGTGAAAAGTGTTGTGAAATGTTTAGATGAATATAGATCATTTGATTTATGTTCAAGTATTTTTTATTGTCTATTGTAAATGTAAAAGGTGCATTTACACAAATAGAAACTTTTTTAAAAACATTGTTTAAAAATGTATTTGATGTTTTATATTTACTGAAAATAAATGAATGCATTTTGGATGGAGCAAAAAGCCTTTAAATAGTTCTTGAAGGAACACATGTGACACTGTTAGGGTACAAAGTGTTTCGTCACTGTAGTGGTACCTTCATGGATCAGATTTGTACCTTTGATGAAGGTACAATGTTGGATCTGCAGGTTTTTAAAACCAAAGGTACATTTTGGTTTCCCATGGTACAAATCATGTCCTTAAAAGGTACAAACTGCAATGATACAAATTTGTTTCTTTGTCTTAAGGTACAATTCTGTTCCATAAAAAGGTACTGTCCCAATGACAAGGGTTTGTACCTTCTGTGGTACAACAATGTACCATTTTTTATGAGAGTATAGTCTACCATTGCTGAAATGTGTTTATTCCACACAAAATGTGACGCAGATTGGATAGTTCTACTAGCATTGGATAGTTCACGGTACGCTTGCAGCTTCTGGAAAGTTCAGATGTTTTTCAAGGATAGGTGCGACCCAGCTAGCCGTGTGCATCTATTGGAAATGACAAACTTACACCCTAAGCTTATTGGCATTGCTTCCAAGGCACGTACTCAGCAGCCACATTTCAATAAAACTGTAGTGCTTCATGTAATGATGTAATAAATTGGTGTATGGCCAATAAATACAGATTTAAATAAAAAAGAACCATTTTTACATCACCCAGCCTCACGTAAAGGTCTGTATTTAAACAGGTATCACTACTTTCAGGGGTTCAAAATCACTTCTTTTTTCAGGAACAATGGCTTCATTTATCATGCACTTTGATCTTTCAAACTTTCACGTTCACAAAAAGCATCACCACACAGAAAGATGATATTCAAAATAAAAAACAGTGTGGCACTTGCTAAAAATATTCAATTACAAACAAATAGTACTTGTGAATTTTATATTAAATGATTCTACTGAACAATCCATTAAAAAAACTACCATTTTCAACATTGATCATAATAATAAGCAATAAGTTTCCATACTGGAAGGATTTCTGAAGGATTATGTGACACTTGAGGAATGTCTCCAGAAAATAACAATTCAATTCAATTTAATTCAATTTTCCTTTATTTGAATAGCGCTTTTACAATGTAGATTGTGTCAAAGCAGCTTCACATAAAAGATCATAGTAAATAGGAACAGTGTAGTTCAGTTTTTAGTGTTTAAATTCAGTTCAGTTTAGCTCAGTTCAGTGTGGTTTAATAATCACTACTGAGAGTCCAAACACTGAAGCGCAAATCCAACGATGCGCAGCTCTACAGACCTGAACCATGCAAGCCAGTGGCAACTAACAGGAATAACATTTAAAAATACGCTCAAAATAATAATAATAATAATAATGTATGAGCTGTTTATCTTGGAAGAGCACAAAAGACATCTTTCAAAAAAAGTTACAACAATAAATAAATCTTATCAAAACTTCAGAATAGTATTTTACATTAATCATTTATTGCATGCTGAGATGTTTTTTTCCTAAAACAGTCCACTCACAGCTCTAATCTACTGTTTTAAATGTCAGAGCATGTCTTTCTGGTACACTTAGATTTTAAACTATAATACTGATTTCCCATTTAAATATGATTTAAATATAATTCTTTGTAAAACCCCAGAAAGTCGTTCACACAACACGCACCTCACAATGTGTTTCCTGCAAGATTCTGCACTATGGAGCCAGATCAGTCTCAAAAATAATACATTTTCAAATTGGAAACCCATACACACACACACAGCACATTTCACATTTACAAAATCCAATTTGTAAACACACAATTTGTTAACTCACAAGTAAAAATCATAAATGTTTTTCCAATAAAAAAGGATTTGCTGGTTTGTGAATCACGTTTTTAATTTACAAATTGGATTTGCATATTTTTGAATCATGTTTTGAATTTAAAAATTGGATTTGCATATTTTTGAATCGTGTTTTGAATTTAAACATTGGATTTACATATTTTTGAATCGTGTTTTAAATTTACAAATTGGATTTTGTGTATTTTGAATCATGTTTTGAATTTACGAATTGGATTTGCATATTTTTTTAATCATGTTTAGAATTTATGAATTGGATTTGCATATTTTTGAATCGTATTTTGAACGTACAAATTGGATTTGCACATTTTCGAGTCGTGTTTTAAATCTGCAAATTAGATTTGAGTATTTATGAATCATGTTTTGAATTTACAAATAGGAACTGTGTATTTATGAATTGTGTTTTAAATTTACTAATTGGATTTGCATTTTTTAATCGTTTTTTTTTTTATTTACAAATAAAATTTGCATATTTTTGAATTGTGTTTTGAACTTACGAATTGGATTTGCGTATTTTTGAATCGTGTTTTGAATTTACAAATTGGATTCGCATATTTCTGAATCAGGTTTTGAATTCATTAATTGGATTTGCATATTTTTTAATTGTGTTTTAAATTTATAAATTAGATTTGTGTATTTATGAACCATGTTTTGAAATTACTAATTGAATTTGTGTATTTATGAACCGTGTTATAAACTTACAAATTGGATTTGTGCATTTTTGAATCGTTTTTTGAATTTACGAATTGGACTTTGTAAATGTAAATTGTGTGTGTATGAATTTTATTTAGTAAATGTATTATTTTTGAGACTGATCTGGCCCCATACTGTGCTGCTGAATATTTTGTGCGCTGATTTAAGAGTTGTTGAATGCTCTTCACCATACACCTCCTTAAGCAAATGGATATAACTTCACATATCTACAGTATATAACTTCACATACTCTAAATCAATAAAAAGATGCACAAACAGAGTGAGAGAAGCAAGGCTAAACACTTCTACAGCTAAAAGTGCTTCACAGAGTCAGGGGCAAGAGAGAGTACGGAGGCACAGAACAATCAAGGCCAGCTCTGTCTTATGTGCTTTACACACAGAATACTAATGCAGAAGGAAACCAAAGATGCAGAAGTCCTGGATCAAGCTTTAGCCTTCCTATAGGTTATGGGGTGGATTTATTTGCAGGCTCTAAAGAGACTTTTAAGATCAGCACGTTTAATGCAGGCTTTAAGTTTGACTGAAAGGATGATATTCATTCTGTCCTTGGGTTTTGTGCCCTTACGAAGTGTGCTTGTTATGCAAATAATGTACTTTTAAAAGAACAGACCTAAACGGATACATACATACCTATATATATATATATATATATATATATATATATATATATATAAACGTAAATATATATATATATATACACACACACACATACACACACAAACTGTCAGCAAATATGTATTGACCAACAAGTTTAGTTTGGGAAAAAAACAATTAGTTATTGTTTATTAGTATAAACACTATATGAAGCGGTCAGATGCAAAACCCTTTAAATTCATCAGATCTCTTATCTTGTAAATTTTCTATCAGGCTCCTACAATTAGGTCCAGTAGTTTCATTTTATATGTAATGATAAGGTTATTAGCTTGTAAATAAAATACCTTTTTTTTTAAAAGTGTCACTTTAGACAATTCTTTGTTTTTAACAAGGTAGATTTTCTTTTGCGTCAAAACCAGCTAAATCCCCTTGTGCTTTTTATGCAAAAACCTCTAAGTCCACCTACTGGAACAAGACAGTGTATTTCGTTGAAAATCACTAAAGATGCAATTAGAAATTATTTTACCAAACATAAAACACATTACAATAACCACCTAAAATAAAAAAAATATAAAAATCTGTCAAGCAGTGGCAGTTCATATACATTTAAATAAAACCTAATTACATTATTGCAAATTCCAAAACTGTAACATCAGAATTGACAATAACTGTTTGTTCAAACAACTTATTTAAAATGAGTTTAACCCAATTCTTGAGGTTTTAGCAAAAACTTAAATGTTTTATGGTTAGTCAACTTAACTTTGCAAAAATTAAGAAGTTAACCAAATTCCATCATGTTATCCCAACGCAAATCGATTGTGTGGAACCCAGAATTTTTTATAGTGTAACAAAAATCCAAGTGATTCCCTTCAAGTATGCTTAAAATGCTTTTAATGTCAGAAATATTATATTATCTGCAAGTACAACTTTAACTTTAAGTCAACAAAGTACATATTCAATGCAAATTGGTTCTCCAGTGAGTAAAAACAGAGAGAGAATGAAAGAAAATTAGCAATACAATCACCTCAAAATGTTTCCTCCAATGACTCTCAGCTGTTAACGTTTCTAATGAGTACATCCTGTTACAAATGTGCTTTCATTTACTGCTCATTCGACAGGACAATCAGCAGAGGCGATTAATCAATACAGATATCCATATCTAAATGGGCTGATCAATAATACTTCACAGTTGTGCATAACTATAGGGAAGTTCTGGCCAGTGTTGTGATCTTACTCTATAAGTATGGAGATTACTGGAAAACTTCCTAGCGCTTACAGCATGTTCCTGAGGGCACAACTACTAAAATCGGAGGAAAAGTGGAGACATTATAAAATAACAACACGTTTCAAATTGAACTGGTGTTATAGGATATATAGAAATGCTAAAGAGAAATGAGAGGACAGAGATTTGTGTCCATCTTTTTTAATATCATATGCTTTACCTGAGGTTAAACTGTAATCATCTAATGATGAAATTGAGAGAAATGGTCAAGAGAAACAGATGGACAGACAGAGAGATAGGGAAATAATGCGTAGTCTATTTTTCAAAGGAGAGACTATCATTAGACATATAATTAATATCAGCTCTGGTTACTATTCTATCAGCACTTTTTTGCGCTATTCTCCATTAAAATAAATAACAGGCTGAGTTGCAGCAGCCATCATCGCAAAACCTGAAGCCAATCTCCATTAGCCTAAAACAGCAGAAGTTTAATAAATCACCCTTTATTGGGTGATTCATCAAACATTTCGCAGCAAACAACAGCTCAAAAGGTTTTCACACAACCTTGTAATGGACATTTTGTTTGTCCTAGAATCCATTAAAAGCCACGCCACAGGCCTGACCATTCATTTAACATGCATCCAGTCCAGCATTGTACTGAAAAAAGGACACAATCATGTAAAGATATCAGACATGCTGCGAAAAAAAAAGTTTTTAAATATAAATATAATGTAAATAAAATACATGATATCCAAAACATAAATTAAACTCTGAAACCGCCCTAAACACATGTTATCCATGTTATTTTATAGCAATGCTACACACTAATACATTCCAGTGTAGTAGTAGTCTTTATGTTTATTGCCACACCAGCTTCATTGACCATTAAATATTAGAAGCATACTTTTTTTTCTGTTTCAAGGGGTATCTAGGCTTTCACGTTAGCCTTATCCCTTCAAGCTAAAGAGAATGAGGGCAAGGGGAAAGGCTAAGGAGTAGAATTGGGGTTGGGCCTTAAGGCTGATTTATACTTCTGCGTCAAGCGCACGTGTTTGCTCTGCACAGCCCTCGCTGTGGCAGTGGCTGACGAACACCTCTCAATAAATGTAACTACACGCCGAATAGCGTAAGCTCTGTGATTGGTCAACTTGGTAGCTGTGACCAGTGTGGGCAGGACAGAAAGCCACGTGAACATGTTGGAGGGTCGAGTCCCGTGAAGGAGCTCCAGATGGAAAGTTTTGTTTTGTGTTTGTCTTATAATTAAAGTTGTTGAACATCCGCCGATTCCCACCTCAAAATGAACGAGTTTGAGCCACTTGTACACTAAGGTAACATTCAGAAAAAACATAACACCAACGAAGAAACTTAACACATTGGAACATAAAAACACTACTGCCAGCTAGCGTTTTGGAAGTGTTATTGCAGAGCAGCACAAACAGTGCTCAGAAGTATAAATGCACACCAACGCACAAAGCATGCGCTGTGGGTCACGCCGATCATTCGTCACAGAAGTATAAACTCGACTTTAGTGTCAATGGTATTACTACTGTAATTTTTTATTATATAGTGAATTAAATTTATTAATTGTATTTATTTATTTATTAATTTTCTCAGAAGGTTTATGTACATGCTTAAAGTTACCTTTATTCAACCAGCAAGTTTTTTTGACCCTAAAACACAGTGGATTTTCCCTAAAGATAATACAACTAAGTACAAGACAAATCATAGTGACAAATCATCATTCATATACAGTTGAAGTCCCTGTTTACTTTTTTCCCCAATTTCTGATTTTTCAACACATTTCTAAACATAATAGTTTTAATAACTCATTTCTTATAACTGATTTACTTTATCTTTGCCATGATGACAGTAAATATTATTTTACTAGATTTTTTAAGACACTTCTATACAGCTTAAAGTGACATTTAAAGGCTTAATTAGGTTAATTAGGTTCACAAGGCAGGTTAGGGTAATTAGGCAAGTTAATGTATAATGATGGTTTGTTCTGTAGACTACTGAAAAAATATATAGCTTAAAGGGGCTAATAATTGTCCCTAAAATGTTTTTTTTTTTTTTACTGCATTTATTCTAGTCGAAATAAAACAAATACACATCTCTGGGAAACATCCATACAAACTCATTCACACACATACACTATGGACAATTTTAGCTTACCAAATTCACCTTTAGCGCATGGCTTTGGGCTTGTGGGGGAAACCGGACCACCCGGAGAAAGCCTACGCCAACACGGGGAGAACATGCAAACTCCACACAGAAAAGCCAACTGATCCAGCCGAGGCTCGAACCAGCGACCTTCTCGCTGTGAGGTGGCAGTGCTACCCACTACGTCGCTACATTGCCCAATTTTATTTTCAGATTTATATACCAAATCATGTTGTACAAAACAGGAAAAAATATTCTAATGAAAGATCTAGTCATTATATGAGCCAGACTGCTAAGTCTGAGTGAATTTGCAATCCCATCACCTAAACCAAGCTGACCATACTGTCATCTTCAAAATGTGAATTTCTAAGATGCAAAACGTGCAATACTGACTATTAATCATATAAATATGCATTGCTATATGCTCTACTAGGTGCTGGTTCTCCTATCTGCAGAAATGCTTTCAAAAACTATTTATCTATACAATAATAACAATATTTGTATAAAATAATATATTTAATTAACCAATAAATAACAAAAAAAAATTATACATCCATTCAAAAACTCTATTTCTAAATCCGTTACTTGTCATCTCCTTATAACTGGTTATTTTCCCCCTTTGTCATACACTCGCGCAAGAAAACATGTAATAGGAAAACTCATTACACAGTCAAATAATAATAACAAACAGCTAAAATGCCCGAGATTAAAAAAAAGACATTCTTAAAACCAGTGTAATAGGGTAATGTTCTGCAAATGACTAATGACGCTGATACAATTTAATTTACTTTAAGATAAAAATGGCTTTAGGCCCAGAGATATGGCTCATTAGATTAAATGATGGTGTTATTTCATGCTCATACAGTTCTCATCTATATTACCTGTGCATTCTGAAAAAAATACATTTACTGTATGTTCACACAACAATTGCTTACCATCATCATGAAGTTTTTGTGTTCAGAATAAGTAGTTGACAGGGTTAGTGCAGAAAGATATAAATCTGTCTGTCGTATGCTGCTGCAATCAGTCTGCGAAATCATGAAGCATTAGTCTGTGTCTACCAGAAAGAAACCCTTGATTAATGTAGAGAGCTGAAGACACATCGTTATGGACATATCATCATTAATAATCCATAAACCCCGCTTGCAACTTCCTCATCTTGTCAGGCTGTGCGTGACAATCTGGCTTTTCTCAGGACATGTTGCTGTATATTTTAATACAATCCCAAATGTTGCCTGGTTTATAGTCAACTTCATCATCACATTTCATATGCAGTGATGCTGATATCATATTTCAAGTCATGTTATGTACAAGAGTGAGAGAATTTAAGCGGGGGAAAAAGAGCAAGGGCTCATGTAGTGGCCAGCATATTCATGTGATGGTTTGCTGTTTTATAGCACTTAAAGCAGAGGAAACACATATTTGATAATGCTTCTTGTGAGACCAAGCTTAAAGAACTGGTAGCTATAAAAAGATAACAAACTCAGTTTTGTTTCAAGCCTGGTGTGCCAAAACCGTTAAAAATATCTTATGTTCAGGGGCGGATTTAGTGATTTAGGGGCCCTAAGCAAATCCGGCCAAGGGGTGGAATATTCCGGCCATATGCACAATTTAATTGAGTGAAATATATAAAAAAAAAAAAAAACCAGCAAAATAAATCAATCTCCTTTTCTACTATTTGTCTTAATGCAAAATAATAATAACATATTGTAAAGCTTTTTAAAACATTCGTTTTCTTAAAATGAAGTGACAACTTTTTTAGACCCTCATTATACAAAATATGATGTATAATTAAATTTATACTTAAAGAAAACATTCATAATGCACTTTTAGGTGTTTCTTTCAAAGCATTTAATCAAATTGTGACTATATTTTAATCAAATTAATTTCCTTTTATTATTTTAAAATTGTAATATTAATTGTCAAGGTTAACTAGAATTTCCTATGTAAAAATAGTAATGATTTACACATTTACTTCATGTAATAAATGAGCTGAGTGGAAAAAGTTTTAAATACTTGTATTCATTTACTTGTAATATTTTAATGTGTTCTGATCATTGCAAACAAGCCTTGTAATATTAAGTACATTTTTATCAAAACGTATTGACTTGGTCTGCATATCCGGGAATACACTCGAAACATTTGTTTATTATTAATTGTTAATTCAAAGTAAGTGAACATATTATAGGAAAAATACTTAAAATAGGAAATATACTAAGATTTACTTAATTAAATAAAAGCAATGTTCCTTTTACTGAAAAAAACTCTTCTTGATTCATTTGAATGAATCTAAATTCAAAATAAAAGATAATTCATTAATATTAATAAACTTCATTTATTTAGCAGTGTTAGGTTAAACATTAAGTACATTTTTAAATGATATTGACAAGTTAATTGTACTAGATATAAGATTAGTCAAATTTATTAGAAATTTATTTGAACAGTCATTATTTTTTGATAAATAAGAATAAAATGTGAAGCGTGGTCTATGTTCTTAAGATTTTTAAAGAGTTATGTTTAAACATAATCTGCTTGATTACATACATTTTATTTCTACAAAAAAATGAAAAAGTATATTTTGTTTCGAAATATTTTTCTGAATTATGCTATTTCATAAAATACTTTTCAATATATATATATATATATATATATATATATATATATATATATATATATATATATATATATATATATATATATATATATATATATATAAAAAATGCTTTATTAGTATGTTCAAACTATATTTTAGAAAATGTGTAAAACAAAAAACAAAACAAAAACAATTGCAATTCTTAATGTAATTATTTAGCTTTTCAAATCAAATGAAATTTGAAATTTGATATTAAACTTTGTTTTACGTGGCCTTAATTGTCAAATATATAGTTTTAAGAGGTTGTTCTGTATGGTAAAGTTTATACATCGACACACAGTGTCTTCTGAATACAGGGAATGGGTTTTTTTTTTTGTATCTGGGGTGTTTGAGGTCTGTGTCTTGAGGTGATATAATCTACTGTCTGATTTTCTAGGAAGCTCTGTGGCTTGTTTTTCTCCCGCTGTACCTCTGCATGAGTGATCGCACTATAAGGTAATTGTATGTCTGATTTTTCTATGCCTCTGCAATACAAAAGAACAATATATAGCTCTCGTCCCTTCCCCTCTAAGAATAGCATAAGGGCCACGAGTGAGACTGATTCAACAGACTGCATTAAACTACCTTTCAGAACACAGTTTGAATTATTGCTGCGATGCTAGTCTTTGATCTATCTCTGAAATACACAGATCCATTCCAGGCAGTGGTTGGAGCATTTTGCCGTTTTGAATGAGATGTCTTCTGTGTACGGGACTCAGCTTTCTTTAAAATTTCCATCAAGATACAATCTAAAGATTGTTCAATCCTACAAGAAAAAGGCAAATGTGAAAAAGTAAATCAAGAAGAAAGGCAAAGCACAAAGAACAAGAAGAGAATAGTGAAATACAATAGAAAAAAGAAATAAAAAAGAAATAAAAAAATACTTTATTAATCCCCAAAAGGAAATTAATTTTCCGCAGCTCCAAAGGGAAATCCATGTAAAATACACAATATAAATCTAAATAGATACATATATAAATATGCATTTATTTATATAAATTTACATTTACATATATATAAATTTACATTTACATATATATATATATATATATATATATATATATATATATATATATATATATATATATATATATATATATATATATATATATATATATATATATATATATACACACGCATATACATATACATATATGTATATATATGTTGAGGCCATGTTGAGGGTTGCTGCAATGAAAACATTATAGTTTGTACTTATTCTCTTTTATCTTTTTAGATATTAGTCTGAATCGAATCGTTCGGTTATATATACACATTTACATACATACATACATAAATATATGCCTATATATATATATATATAAAAAAAAAAAATATATATATATATATATATATATATATATATATATATATATATTTTTTTTTTTTTATGGTAGAATATTATATTATATTATATATTAAAATATATATAATATATAATGTGGTAGAACAGGAGTTTATATATATATTATATATATAACTCCTGTTCTACCACATTCCAAAGGTGCTCTATTGGATTGAGAACTGCTGACTGTGGAGACCATTTGAGTACAGTGAACTCATTGTCATGTCATGTTTAAGAAAACAGTCTGAGATGATTTGCGCTTTATGACATGGTGCGTTATCCTGCTGGAAGTAGCCATCAGAAGATGGGTACACTGTGGTCATAAAGGGATGGACATGGTCAACAACAATACTCAGGTAGGCTGTGGTGTTGACACTGCTCAATTGGTACCAATGGGCCCAAAGTGTGTCAAGAAAATATCCCCCACACCATTACACCTTCACCACCAGCCTGAACCGTTGATACAATGTAGGATGGATCCATGCTTTAATGGTATTGAATCCAAATTCTGACCCTACCATCTGAATGTTGTAGCAGAAATCGAGACTTATCAGAGCAGACAACATTTTTCCAATCTTCGGTTGTCCAATTTTGGTGAGCCTGTGCCAATTGTAGCCTCAGTTTCCTGTTCCTAGCTGACAGGAGTGGCACCCGGTGTGGTCTTCTGCTGCTGTAGCCCATCCACCTCAAGGTTCGACATGTCGTGCGTTCAGAGATGCTCTTCTGCATACCGCGATTGTGACAAGTGGTTATTTGAGTTACTGTTGCCTTTCCACCAGCTCGAACCAGTCTGGCCATTCTCTTCTGACCTCTGGTATCAACAAGGCATTTGGGCTCGCATAACTGCTGCTTATATTTTGCTGCTGGATATTTTCACTTTTCGCACCATTCTCTGTAAACCCTAGAGATGGTTGTGCGTGAAAATCCCAGTAGATCAGCAGTTTCTGAAATACTCAGACCAGCCTGTCTTGCACCAACAACCATGTCACGTTCAAAGCCACTTAAAATCTGTTAATTTTCAGTGAGTTGCTGCCATGTGACACAAATGGCAAACAAAATAAAACCAAACAAAACATACTAACAAATGAAAATCACAAATAAAAAGTACAGAAAGGAAGAAAACTCCAAATTTTGCCTACATCAAAAAATAGTTTCTTTTCCTATTGGAAATCTGGAATTCCTAGTCGATGGTAAACAAAACACATTTCATAGCATCTATAACAAGCTGTTCAAAGCTCAACCTCATGGCCCTGATTAAGACCTGGGTTGTATACTGAAGGCTACAGAGGGTATAACACAAGTCAACAAATCCTTAACCTTAATGTATAGCAAGCACTCCTCTCCTATTTCATCAATTTTATTTCCACTACTAAAAGACATACGTACTACTGCAGCAAAATTAACCTCTTATTTAAATCCCACATTCAAGATCCCACATTTCCTTCCTCATTTATCCTCCATTTCCCCCTACATCAACTCATGCCACATTCTTCATTAATAAACAATATCCTTAAGAGCACAATTCTCCAAGCCACAAACTGACAAACACATCTTTCTAGCAAACACATACACACTCAAATCCTCCTTAATGCTCTGTAAAAGATGAGTTTGTAGGTTTCTGCCTCAGTCATCTTGCTTTTTTTTTTTAAACAAATTACTGACCAGAATCCCTTCATCCATTTATTAAACATCTGCCTATCTCACACAGAACAACCCCTTTGATAGTAAGTTAAGTTTTGCTTCAGAAGTGGAAAATCAAAGCCCAGACCTTTCTACTTTCAGTTGTTGAAGCTCTGAGATTGGCAGGAGCAGGGTGGTGTGTACTGGGGTACCTCAGGGCTCATTTCTTGAACCACTTTTCTTCTCTATCTTGAGTACATGGCATCAATAAAATCTGTCAGCTGTCAGAGAATTTTCGAATCATTGCTATTTTGAGGACATTCAGCTTTACCTCTTATTTTAGCCTGATGGTTTGAAAATGGCTACTTGCATCTCAGCATGCCTGACAGAAATTTCTTACTGGATTACCTTCAACTTAACCTTGCCAAGACAAATCAGGGCACTGACGTTTGTCTACAAAACAAATAGTTGTCTTGCACCCATGTGAGGCACAACAGCCTTTTTAAGACTACCTTTTTCAGCTCATACCGCAGCATCTCAATTGGATTCGGATCAGTACTTTGACTAGACCACTCCAATGTCTTCATTTTGTTTTTCTTCAGTCATTCAGAAGTGGACATGCTGGTGTGCTTTTTGATCATTGTCCTTCTGCAGAATCCAAATTTGCTTCACTTTGAGGTCACTAACGAATGGCAGGACATTCTTCTTCAGTATAATTTGGTACACAGCAAAATTCATCATTACATTTATCACAGCAAGTCTTCCAGGTCCTGAAGCAACAAAACAGCTCCTGACCATCACACTACCACCACCACATTTTACTGTTGGTATGATGGTTTTTGAAATGTGGTGTTACATTAACACCACACATAATGGGACACACACTTAAACAATAAAATCAACTTTTGTCTCATTAATCCACAGAGTATATTCCCAAAAGTATTGAGGATCATAAAGATTCTTTCCTCCAAAACTGAGACTTTTTTCTCAGCAGTGATTTTTGTCGACATAATTTTCTTACTGGATAATCTTCAACTCAACTATGCCAAGACAAATCAGGGCACTTACATTTGTCAAGAAAACAAATGGTTGTCTCGCACCCTTATGAGGCACAACAGCCTTTTTAAGATCACATTTTTCAGCTCATAGCACAGCATCTCAATTGGATTCAGATCAGGACTTTGACTAGGCCACTTCAATTCATTTCGCTTTTCTTCAGTCATTCAGATGTGTTTTTTTGCTGGTCTACTTTAGATCATTGTCCTGCTGAACAATCCACATTTTGCAGTCTCTATCTTATGGTGAAGTCATGAACACTCACCTTAACTGAGGCAAGTGAGGCCTGCAGTTCTTTGGATGTTGTTGTGGAGTCTTTTGGGACCTCTTGTATGAGTTGTTGCTGCACTCCTGATAAGGTTCTCCACTGTGTCATGTGGTTGTCATTTGTAGATAATGGCTTCCACTTTGGTTTGCTGCAGTCCCAAAGTTTTGGAAATGGCTTAATAACCTTTTCCAGGGGAATAGATCTCAATTATTTTCTTTCTCATTTGTTTTGAATTTCCTTTGGATCTCGGCACTTCTAGCTTTTGGGGATCTTTTGGTCTACTTTACTTTGTTAGGCAGGTCCTATTTAAGTGATTTCTTCATTTCGAACAGGTGTGGCAGTAATCAGGTCTGAGTGTGGCTAGAGAACTTGAACTCAGGTGTGATTTTTTTTTTCGGGGGGAGTGTATTGTTGGATTTTGTTTACTTGTGTTATCTTTGACTAAAATATAGATTACTTTGATGCTGTGAAAGAATGACAAACATGCAAAAAAAAAAAAAAAGAAATCAGTATGGAAGCACACACTTTTACACAACACCCTCTACATGTATAACTAAATGGAATTTAAAAAATAGAAAAGGAAGAGAAGGAATGTAAATAAATGAATATGGAACACAACAGGCACAAAAAAGCCAAAAGTAAAATCAATTAAATGAGAAAAAGGTCAAGAAAACAGTAAGTATCCGTCAGCGCCGCTTCAATGGCGTTGCTCGCTGCAGAAGTTAGGACTTTCTCAATTTATCATGCGCCGACAGAAGCATCAGCCAATCAGATCGCTGTATGCAAATGCACCAGCTCAAACAGTAGCCGATTGCTGACTAATTTCAGTGGCCGATGCTGCTATGATGATCGTGTTAGCCCTAACTTCAGACACACCCTCTGTCAAGCATTGACGCTGAAGCCCCGTGTGAATGCACCATAAGAAAAGCAAAAACAATAAGGGGTGCCGTAAAGGGGAAGATAAAATACATTGGTTATTTCAGTGGTCAACATCTTTGATTAAAACATTGGTTGACATTCCTCACCCTCCAGAGGAAATCTGACCTTTTCTCATTATTATTATTATTATTTTAGAAAATACCCAGAGGGTGCAGGGCTTGCTTCACCAATATAATAATTTAGTTGGAAAAAAAAGAGCTTTGTCATGCTGCCAAGGTTATCAAAGCCATCAGATCAAATATTTACCCATTCAATTTAATGCTCTAAAGTAAACAGAGGTGAGGTAAATAGTGGCAAAGGAAAGGTAGTGAGTGTGGTTAACTGACTCTTGTTACCGGCTGGAATAATAGAATAATCCTGGATCCGTTTCAAAGCACTTATCGCCTCAGCGCTCATGCTTTGTGATTACCATATGTTCCAATGCCATAAATAATAACCAGGATTGAGGGTGACTATACAAAACATCACACCGACTTTGTCCTCCAAGTTCATCTCAAGTTCCTGTCAACTACAAAAAGCCGAAACGAATGATCTTCTGAAGGCATTCCTACTGAATCCAAAACACAGTGTTTTGACATAATCAATATCATTAAGGGATCCTATTAAACCCCCAGGCCACAAAGGACAAAGCTTCACCGGAAAAAAAAATGAAAGAGGTGCACTTCGCTAATGGCTTTTGATGACATAATTGGCAAGTGTTTTATAAGACAGTGAACATTATGATTCCAAACATGCATGAGAGTGACTAATGTTTCAGTCAATGCTTCTTTGCACAGAAGAGATAATATATTGCAGGCGCAGATAATTAAAACAGGGATAATTGTGCAGCTGCTCGACTACGAACATCAAATGTAAGTTCGCAAATAAAACAGCTGTGGTACCATATAGTGGTTAAATACAGGATTTCTGAAGATGTGATAATTGTGAATGTGCAAAGGGCGAGGTGCAAAAATATGAAAGTTTCTTCTGCCAGACTCCAGATTTACTTTTAATGACTTCTAGAGATCATTGTTAAAATGATGCATCAGACATATACGACTTGTAAGTCTGATTAATCTGTGCCTATGCATTTCAAGATCGTGTTACCACGGCGGTTATCACTTTCTGCCACTGAAAGACTTTAATTAAGATGCTTGTGATAACTTCCTGGTAGTCCTATTCCTCTCGGCTTGCCATGCGGAGCTTTTCCCAGGGTATGAAATCAGCAGCATTAGATTTCAGAGCCGCTGACAGCAGATCGAAGGAGTTAGAAGTGACAACCAAGTCTTGACTACCTCATTGCGGAGCAGAAGGATGATTGAGATTGTGTGTTTTAAGAGAGCTGGGTACTTTAGTTCCTGACAGACAGGAAGAGCTAATGAATTAGCATTACAATAATACAAACAGATATTAAGAAAATATGATATGATGTGCAACTTGCTCCCGACTGCTCCCAAATGAGTAAACACTTCTTTTTTTTTATATTTTTGTGGCTTGCTGGGAGGGAGGACTATGAGGTGATATATGTTAGCGGCAATGGTTGTGACAGTGGAACAGAGGGGGTGTCTGCGGGAGGCATCAGTTGTCTAATTAAGGTAGAGAAAATGGTTGTCATCTGCACAATTGTGTCCAGGGGCAAAAAGAAGGTGAAAAAGAACGAGACACATTGGCTTTGTTATGGGGGCGGGTTGGTTGTAAACAAGGCGGAAAATAGAAGCTAAATTAATAACATGCATGGGACGACTGCAGGATAAACAAGCACTTCTGTAAGACATTAATTTTAACAAGGATGACAGAAAGATATTGAGTGAGACAGATTGATGGAGGTGTATTAAGCAGGAAAAAATCAATGTAAAGCACTGACTATGAAGATGCATCAAATTCACCACCCATCTGAGTTATCTGCTCATGGCCGGTCTCCTTTTACCACCCAAAATGTGACTGAACATTTTAGCCCACAGGCACAGACTGTAAAAAAATACACGTTTTCAAGTTTATAAAAATGGTCTGGAATACTAAGAAAAACTATTTTCTTGAAACCCACATGGGACCAACAGAATTCCCAACCGTGTCAAGCTTAGCTGAAATTTTAAAGGGGGTTATCAACTTCCTTTTGTGAAATGCTGATGTTTGAGCATGAAAAACATTCAAAAACATTTGATTCTCAAACCATCATCAGTCAGCGAAGTTCTATTCTCACATGCAGTAGATACTTAATTCAGTTAAGAATTATAAGATTTTGCAGTGAAGCCAAGGGTTTTCATTTATGTGTATTTTTGAGAGGCAAGACAACAATATGGTCACAGTGTTTCATGATTCTTAAGCATCCTATACAATTATTTAATTTGCTACTTAATTAAAATGAGCTTAATAATAAATCTGTTGTTGTTTTGTATAAAGGCAATGCATTGTATCGCATCTTTTGTGCATTCAAGGGATACTTTCAAACTGAGAGACATGCAAAAAGAGAGCAATGCGGCCATGCCATGCAAACTGCAGTAAGGGTTGGTCGGTAGTGGTTTCTCTGAAGCTGTATGCAAAATCACATAATTCCATACCAATGTTAGGTAAGTTACTTTATAAATTTAAGATTACAAATTACTGACTACTTCTGGAAAATTGTAATCTGTTTACATTAGAGTTGGGCGATGTCGACCAATTTGGCATGGTACGATGTCTAATGTGAAACATCGCGATGGATGATTGCATCGTCGTTGTACAGTGGGGGTGGTTGCTGTTAAATATCAATTAATTCATAACGAATTAATTAATTGTAGCCTACCTTTTTCACTACTTGACCCACATGGTCTTTGTTTTACCCATAGCCAAACCATAAATAAATAAATAAAGTTACACACAAATTACCACCTGTCAATCACTTTTTTCCATGGGGCTCTGGCATGAATAGGCACAGTGATCTGTGTCGTTATAATGGCTTTTTCCCACAGCTGGTGGAGGAGACGACAGTTCGTTTGGAGTTCACTGTAATTTGTAATGTGATTGATGATAACTTCCTTATTTTATTATTATTATGAGTAAATAATAACAAATAAAGATCCTAGGGCTCGACCGTTTTGGTTGCATATGTGCCCGGAATTTTATCTATGCGACCTAAAAATATATTTGGAAGCATTTGTGCGAGTGCATAAATTGTTGCCGTGGGACCTGTTTTCACTGCAAAATCCTCACCGCGTGCATGGATTTAGGAGATGCAGAATGCATCTTTGCACCTAAAAAAGCCAAACGCAGCACTCAGGAACAGATTAAAACAGTTGTTATGTGAACTTGCTGAAGTAAAAAAAAAAGCCCGCAATGCCACCTAAAGTTACTAACAATGGCACATCTTATTAGTGATCATGTGCTGGAAGTTAATCCACCATTTACACTTTTCCAAGAGTGGATAAAAGACTTCCAGTGGCTTCAAATGCACTATGAAAATAACTAAAGCCATTCACTGTAAAGTCTGTGGGACGGGGTTTGCAGGTAACAGCGTTTGCCACTAAATCTACACATTTTAAGCGCGAGAGGTACTGTACAATCCTTCATTTATACCTCACATTGCTGTCAGCCGTGCAAGCGGCAGCTATATGTAAAATGAAAAGACTGTTATTGCTCTTAAGATGACATGCAAATAATAAGTTATTTATCAATATAAATATGGGGCAGGGCGATGGATCACGATGCCAGCTCAGCATCGTGAAGTTTATCAGCAATGAGCGCTGGACGATGGCATCGTCTATCGGCCCAACCCTAGCTTACATTACTAAATACTTCATGTAAAAATCAGATTACTAATTAATTTACTTTGAAGTTATTTTCAAAACATATAAATATACCTATAAAATACAAAAAAAATACTTTCAGTAATTTAATATTCACATCAGCTAATTATATCACAGCAGCTTGACATATTTTTTACAAAGTATGAAGATGATCGGTCAGTTCTTGTCATGTGACTCGCCGTTTTCAACTGGTGTACCTGGAAAATGTGAGTGCATGTAATATGTGCTCTGAATATGTGTGCACAAGCCACGTGTCTCGTGAGTTGGACCACCGTGTTTTTGGGCACCAGTGTCCTCCTTGGTGATGATTATTGTCATAGAATGCTGTTTAAGTGCATGAACAAGTTGCTGGTCGAGTTAAAAGCAGTCAAACGTTCTTTAGATACTGGACATAGACTGCATTTCACAGCAATATTTTTGTTTTTACGCTCAATGAAATCAAAGTAGTGTCTGTATTTCTACTTGAAGAAGCAGCCACTCTAAACAGCAACCATTTCAGCTCGCATTCTCCCGCAACTTAAAAGCCTATGTGCTCATAAACTGACAGAAAACGTTATCTAAAAGAAACTATTTTTTCCTCTAAAAACCATTTATGTAACGCAAGTAACGCAATTACACTGACTTTATTAAGTGTAATCAAATTATCCAAATTTAAAATGTAATTTGTTACATTACTGTGTTCCCCAAACATGTAATTAGAATACAGTAATGCATTACTGTAGAACGTGTTACACCCAACTCTGTTCTATACTATATAGTATATTAAAACAGTGTGCAAGCAGAGTAGTATGTCCGAATTTATAGTATGCAAGAATAACCCGGATAACCTACTATTTCCGGCGAGATTCTGAAGTGTGCAACACTATCCCATTATGCAACGCGAGAGACTAAATGAATGGGCCTGAAGCGAGGAAACTAACTTGGGTAGGTCACATGGTAATGACAAATGACGGATGTAGTATGCCTAAGTTCCATTCATACTAATATTTATACTAAACCTACTTTACTATTGGTCATGTAGTAAATTCAAATGTAGTACCTACTGAGTAGCAGTCAATTTTAGACGCAGCCTAAGAGTGCTGCTGATGGTTGCTTAGCAATGACAGACACCACATTAGTGTGAGCTCAGAAGCACATTTAAATTGGTGAAGGAAGCAGTTTTTCTTGGTTTTCCACAAGGTTTAGACACAATATATGAATGTCCCAATGATGCACACTTAAGTCTAAAACGATGCGCATCATTGAAACCAGCATAGGCAACAGCAGTGGTTCTCAACCATACGCCAATCTTTTTAATCCACATTTTGACAAGTGCTCTGTGCTGTAAGATGAATTGGATTAATTTGTCTGATACCATTCGAGAGTTTTTGCTTGTACAGGAGCTCCAAATTTTCATAACAACTCTCAAAAAGCCTGCTACGAAATGAGGAACAAGAAAATACATTGAACTTGAACTGAATCCTTTTATGAATGACAAAAGTTTTGAAGGAAGTGTTTAGGTAAATGATTGACACAACGTGAGGTCATATTTATTTATTTTATGTTTTCATCTTTATTGATAGGACAGTGGAGATTAGAGACAGGAAAGTGTGGGGAGCAGAGATAGGGGAAGTATCAGCAAAGGGGACCTCGAGCCTCTGTGCTATGTGTCGACGTACTAACTACTAGGCTACTGGCACCAACTTATTTCTTTTTTAATTAATATAGATTAATATAATTTCAGATTTAGCTTGCAATGACATTTA
This sequence comes from Danio aesculapii, assembly GCF_903798145.1. Classification (NCBI taxonomy): domain Eukaryota; kingdom Metazoa; phylum Chordata; class Actinopteri; order Cypriniformes; family Danionidae; genus Danio; species Danio aesculapii. The sequence goes on along the minus strand of NC_079441.1, from coordinate 21,467,141 downwards.
AACACACTGCAATTAGTAAAAGAACAAATTAAAAGTGACAAAAACTGTGTTAGTACAGTCATTAAGATAACTGCTGAGAAAAAAGTAATCTTCTAAGAGTTTTAGCTTGTCAGCAAATTTTTGTTTACAATGCAGACAAATAAGACAGCAAAAACGACAAAAACAAAAGAAAAGAAAATGCTCTTTAAAAGGTTGAATGAGAGTTATGTTTTCCATCATGACATTTATTGGAGACATTAATCTGGCACCTGTTTTATAGCCAAAAAAATAGGACTGGTGTGACCATAAGCCAGCTCAAAATAAATACATCAGGGCAAAGAAAGCTGCCAAAATCATCTCAATCATGAGTCACAGTGAGCTTCAGGCAGAACATATTTGCTCATGCTGATCATGATTTTCGAACCTGCCACCTTGTTTTTCGAAATTAAAAAAACAACGTCTGGTCACATCGCAATGGGGTAAAATGCCCAGGGTGCTATGTGCACACTCTTTTTTGGGTAATGAGACTAAGAGGCATGAGCTGAACAGAAGCTAGTGGTCTCAGCTAATTGTGTGTGTGTGTTGATGTATGTGTGCGTGCACTCCCTTATTGGGCCAGATTGTTGAGAGATCCAGAAAATCATGTAGGAGGAAGCATTGTTTGTTCATTTGCCTGATTACTGTTTGCTTTTGTGTTTCCCACTCAATATTGGAGACCCAGTGGTTTGTTTCATTCAGCTCTACAAGGAGTAAACAATCCCGTGAGTTGACTAAGAATTGAGTGCAAAATGCTTCACAGAAAAAGAAAGAACTTTGGAGGGTGAGGGGGGGGGGGGGGGGGGGCAATACAAAAACGGCAGGGAAACTGGGTAAACCTATGTTCATGCTAAGTCTTTCCCCCATGGTAGAGTCTCATAATGAATTAGACGAATCATTGGTGTTGCTATCAAAATGCACAGTCACAAGGCATGTGATGGAAAAGGCCCAGACCTTCTTAGGCAACCAATCCACCAGCTATTTCCGTGGCCAAAAAATCTGCCCCAGAGGTTGAAGGGTGGCACTAAAAAGCAATGACCCAATTGTGGCATGAGCTGCTACCAGAATTTTAATGACCAAGCTTGAACATGTTCCCGTCGACCCAAAGGTGCTGCTATACTAAAAAACATGGCGTTTTTATTATCACAAAGGCATTGGCCTTTTTATCAGATTATATTTTGAATAATCCATTATAAGTTATGCTGATCTAAGTTGACTTCCACATTTACTGTGAATTATTAGTTACTATCTTGGAATTATTTATTGGTACAAGGACAAAAGAGCAAATGAGTGCAAGAGATCAGGACTACTGACTAATTTGCATGATTACTTGCTTCATCTGTTACAACTGGCTAAGTTCGCATGCACCATTTTTCAGACTGTAATTGTGATTGTTTTGGAGCTCATCTTAGGAATGTGCTCATTATTAGAGAATAATATGTGAAGCACTGTGGATTTAAATCCCACTATAGTGTCATGTGCTTTAATTGCATTTCTTTCACTTTGAGCATATGGCACATATGGTACATGTTGGTAATTTATTATTGTAGCGGTAGTAGTAGATTTTAAGCAGCTATTAAATTACATTCATTCCATCATTCATTTCTTTAATAAAATTACCATGAAACAGAAGTTGTTGAAAGAATGCTTATTTTTCTGCTATTATGATGAACATCCACTTAATATGGTCTTAAAATGAAGAAAAAAAATTCAAGGCCATGGATAAATTAGTTCTTTGGGAACTGATTGGAGTAGTTCAGAGAAGAAACGAAATGCCCACCCTAAAAAAATTCCATGTGACCAGTAAATCATATCAAGGGGGAGGTAAAGTTATGGTATTTGATCAAAGATTTTGAGAGCAGATTAATTTTCACAAAATAATGAAGTGCATATATGCATAGTTTACAACAACAACTACTATATACTAACTACTATATATATATAAAACGGCAGCACAGTGGCTCAGTTGTTTTCACTGTCGCCTCACAGCAAGAAGGTTGCTGATTCCTGACTGGGCCAGTTGGCATATCTGTGTGGAGTTTGCAGGTTCTCCCCGTGTTCGTGTGGGTTTGCTCTGGTTTCCCTCACAGCCAAAGGCATGTGGCATAGATGGATTTGTAAACAAAATTGGCCAGAGTGAATGCCAGAGTGTATGTGTTTTTCCAAGTATTGGGTTGCGGTTGAAAGGGCATTCGCTGCGTAAAACATATGGTGGAATAGTTGGCGGTTCATTCAGCTGTGGCAACCCCTGATAAATAAGGGACTAAGCCGAAAAAAAATTAATTAACTTATATATGAGTTTTAATTTCACAGCATCTATTGTTAAAGATGGTATCACACTCATTTTGACAATCTTAAATTAACACTTCAGAGGCAGTGATTTTAACCATATATTATTTTTCTTTCTTAAAATAAAACAAATATAACTATAGTAAATACAGTAATACAGTAAATGTGTGTGTCACAATCATCATTGATCTAGCCCTTGCATATAACTGGAAAACACTCACTATCACCCAACAATTCTGCCATCAAACTGCACTACATTTCCCATCAAGCACCTCACACACACACCAGTTCTACATCAACCCTAATTACTTGCACACAGCTGTGGCTCATGAAGACTAACTATATGGTTTATATATACACCTCACTTCCTCACATACATTGCTGAGTCTTGTTTGTTTTAACTTTTCAAAGCGCTCTATCATCAAGCCTTGCCATGTTTTCTGACCCTTGTTTTGTTCCACGTTTATGTTGTTTTGCCACCTGTATCGACCTCTTTGCCTGTGACCAAGACTTCGCTTTTGAATTACCCTCATGATACCGTTTGCTACTCCTTTGACTATTCCCTGCCTGACTAAGTTGTAAATAAACTGCATTTGGACTCTCACCTCTGTTCTACCCCAACTCCCTATGTTACAGTGTGTATATTTCATGCTAAAATTGTCATTTTATTCAAATTACAAAACACAAAAGTAGCCTGAGTGACCATAATGATGAAATTGATGAATGCATTGCAGCATCCATTACTTTTTCCTCTCCCAATGAAAATGGATATCTTGCATTCTATGTCAGCATTCTACTAAAATAAAACATAACGATGATGGCAACAACATCTTTGTTTCAGACTGTCTGTCAAGCTTTCAAAAACTACATTTTCACTGGAGTGGAAAACACTTTGCTTTCCCAGTTGCCAGACAAAGTGAGGTATGCACCTTCAGGGATGGTCTAGTAACTTCTACACAGTTGTATGCTATATTTAAAAAAAGATAATATTTTTAGTTTATCGACTTCCTTAAAAACTTAATTCGAAAATCTCAATAGAAGCTTCGAATGTTAATATGACATTGCACAAATTCAATTAGGTATAGCTTATAATATACAATATATACAGAAATAGGCAAAAAATTCCACTATGGCCATTTTAGTAGTTTGAGAATTATGGAAGTTCAGTGTTATTCTTAAGTACCCAAAGAGTAGTACTGCATCCATCTTTTTTATGCAAAGACTGCAAAGACTTCAGTTTTTTAAGAGAAAGACAACATTGCTATTCTTTGCAACTCTGGAGTGGGTGGGTGGATGGATGGATGGATGGATGGATGGATGGATGGATGGATATACTGAGACTATAGTGCACAAGCGCGGTTTTATCTTCCAATTAGCAATCAACCTGTGACATAAATAAAATGGAGGGTAAATGTGGTAATCTTAAACTAATTGTTTGAACAAGGTCAGCTTCCATTTACAACCAAAAGCACACTTCTTTGGAGCCTCTACCAATCCACCCTATATGTGGACTGCGCAAGGTGCTCACTTGAATACCGGCCGCTGTGGTCATCTTCTTTTAGGGCCCCGGAGAGCCTTGAAAAGCCTCTGTTCTTTTCCTGAGCGATTTACATTGATGGGCTGTTCCTGCTCTCAATGTTACATGTGTGTACTAAATATACCATCAAATCTGATGTCAAATAGAATGAAGTTCTAAAAAAAAAAATTTCCGTAACTACTACCAACACAAAAATATGATATTTGGCAAAGAAATACTGTCACATACTGCACATCAATGGATTTGCTCTTCAGTGTTTAGACTTTCAGCAGTGAAATTAAACTGCAATGAACTGAACTAAACGGAACTTCAACTTTGAAAACTGGACTGAGACAGTTTAAATTTACTACAACTTCTATGTTAAGCTGCTTTGACACAATCTACAATGTAAAAGCTCTATAGAAATAAACATTCAAACTGAATTATAGATTCATTCATTAATTTTCCTTAGTCTCTATTTTAAAGGTTGCCACAGCGGAATAAACAGCCATCTGTCATAGATGTAAATAGTTTTTAGCACTACGATTTGCATGAGCATCCCAAATCTTTACCACTGTACACTGCAAATAAATGCAGGGTTGCACACAATTCATTCATGTCGTCTCAACACAAATCCATTAAATTAATGTAACTAATTTAAGTAGATTGAACATAATACTATTACATTTCCCTAAAATAATCTTCAGTATTATTTTGTTTAAGTTCATTTTAAATTAGTTTGAACAATAGGGGTGTCAAAATTAATTGTTTCTTCGGTGCACCACGATGCAGATGCGGACAATTCGGTTTCGGTTCAGTAATAATCATAACCGATTATTATGTACTGATGTCATCTATCTCATATGCGATATGTCGGCGTAGCTTACTATGGCGAGGGAGGCGAGTGTGAGTATTTACAACGCTCCAACTACTTAAAAACTCAGAAATTGTGCACGATTTCACTGCGTGTGTGTTTGCTGGATCAGTCTTTCACTGACACTTACAGCAGAAGCCCTTATTTCACTGCGATTGAGAGAAGGAAAGATATCATTTCTCTCTCTCTCTCACTGTGGCCCATTTGACCTGCTGGTGTGACCTTTCCTCTCCTTTCGGCTATTTTACAACGATACTTTTGGATACAGACACAACCGTGTGTCTGGAGAGTTTTCTTCATATTTATATTTGTTTATATTATTTGCTATAAATGCTTGTGTTGTTTAAAGGTAAAGTTTATATATCTGACTGTTTGTATAACAAATAGTATATAAATATAAATATATTTGTACATTTTAATACAAGAATTGCTGCTGTGAAGAAAACATAAAACTGTGTATGGAAAGCCTCGTCAATGCACCATGATGCACTGAGATATCGAATTGAACTGAATCGATGGCATGATAATCGTAACCGAACCGTTAGACCAGTGTAGGTTCACAGCTCTATTGAACAAGCAGCAACATTCGTTGTGTAAATAACTGAATGCAGAAACTGCATGGTCCCCCCTTTCCCAACACCAAAAAATCTGACCTTAAATTAGTGCATCCTAACAAAAGTTTAATGCTAAAATCAACCATTTTTTTCTATACTTTCTAGTGGCTTTTGTTTAGGAGCATTCTTATTTGCCAGTGCAGTTGCTCTTATATCCTCAGACCATTTTATATCCTGTTGTCAAATTAGTCAGCAAATGTGCTGCCTCGTATAGATCTTCACAAATAAATGGCGCGCCATCAAAAACCCATTTCAGAACTCTAAAAAGTAATTCCACAAAGTCAATCCTGTACACTCTGAGGTTGAATTCATGCACTGTGAGAATCCAATGTTGAAGACTGCTGAGCCATTTGGGTCAGGACATCTGTTTGGACACCCATCAAGATGTGAAATAAGCTGGATAACCAACAGCTACTATTCAGCTTTTTACAGAAAACCTACACTACCTTTTTTAAACATTTCTTTAATGTCTTTGTTCGTGTCTGTAGAAATGACGTTTAGTTCATGTCAGTGATTTGACAAGCACCATTCACCAAAAATTACAATCACATGTTACTAGAGTTCTTTGTAGAAGATGCATTTCTGCCCTGTCATAACCTCAAAAGTCAGCTTCACTTTATTTCTTTTTGAGCTTACCTTCTGTAATTTGCTGTCTGATGGGGTCATTAACACTTGGTTTTGTCTAAGGATGACTTCTGAAACGTTGGTTACTAAAACCAAAATGAAATCAGATAATGAAAGAAGTAGGGCTGTGAAACATGATGATATATATATAAAAATAAAAAGTCCATCATTTATTTTGTGGTGTCAGAAAATACTTTACGACAATACTTTTTCATAATTTATATGAGCGCAGAATTACAGTGGGTACGGAAAGTACAGACCCCCTGTTAAAATCATTCATTCATTCATTCATTCATTTTCTTTTCGGTTTAGTCCCTTTATTAATCCGGGGTCGCCACAGCGGAATGAACTGCCAACTCATCCAGCTTTTGTTTTATGCAGCGGATGCCCTTCCAGCCGCAACCCATCACTGGGAAACACATATACACTTATTCACACACACATACACTACGGACAATTTATCCTACCCAATTCACCTGTACCACATGTCTTTGGACTGTGGGGGAACCCGGAGCACCAGGAGAAAACCCACACGAACGCAGGGAGAACATGCAAACTAAACACAGAAACGGCAACTGACCCAGCCGAGGATCGAACCAGCGACCTTCTTGCTGTGAGGCGGCAGCACTACCTACTGCGCCACTGCGTTGCCCCGTTAAAATCATTTAAGTAAATTTTTTTCTTCATTAATGTACACACAGCACCTCATATTGACACACAGAATTGTTGACATTTTTGCAGATTTATAAAAAACTGAAATATCACATGGTCTTAAGTATTCAGACCCTTTGCTCAGTATTAAGTTGAAGCACCCCTTTGATCTAATACAGCCATGAGTCTTTTGGGGAAAAATCCGTTGGTGAACAGCCATTTTTAAGTCTCTCCATAGATGCTTAATTGGGTTTAAGTCAGGGCTCTGGCTGGGCCATTCAATAACAGTCACGAAGTTGTTGTGAAGTCACTCCTTCGTTATTTTAGCTGTGTGCTTAGGGTCATTGTCTTGTTGGAAGGTAAACCTTCATCCCAGTCTGAGGTCTGAAGTGCTCTGGAGAAGGTTTTCATCCAGGATACCCCTGTACTTGACCGCATTCATCTTTTCCACGATTGCAACCAGTCGTCCTGTCCCTGCAGGTGAAAAACACCCCCACATCATAAAGCTGCCACCACCATGCTTCACTGTTGGGACTGTATTGGACAGGTGATGAGCAATGCCTGGTTTTATCCACACATACTGCTTAGAATTAAGGCCAAAAATTTCTATCTTGGTTTCATCCGACCAAATCTTGGAGTCATTCAGGTGTTTTTTTTTTAAAGTCAGGCCACTTTGCCATAAAGCCTCGACTGGTGGAGGGCTGAATTGATGTTTGAGTTTCTACATTTTTCTACAACATGGGCTCTGGTCGTCCCAAATGTCTTCTATTTAAGGATTATGGAGGCCACTGTGCTCTTAGGAACCTTAAATGTAGCAGAAATGTTTTTGTAACCATGGCCGGATCTGTGCCTTGCCACAATTCTGTCTCTGAGCTCTTTAGGCAGTTTCTTTGACCTTATGATTCTCATTCTGACATGCATTGTGAGCTGTAAGATCTTATAAAGACAGATGTGTGGCTCTCCTAATCAAGTCCAATTGGTATAATCAAACACAGCTGGACTCAAATGAAAGTGTAGAACCATCTCAAGGATGATCAGAAGAAATGGACAGCACCTGAGATAAAAATATGAGTGTCACAGCAAAGGGTCTGAATACTTAGAACCATGTGATGTTTCAGAATTTCTTTTTTAAATAAATCTGCAAAAATGTCAACAATTCAGTGTTTTCCTGTCAATATGGAGTGCTGTGTGTACATAATGAGGGGAAAGAAATTACTGATTTTAGCAAATGGCTGCAATATAACAAAGAATGAAAAATTTAAGGGGGTCTGAATACTTTCCGTACTCACTGTACATGCCATTACAGGAATGAAGACAGGAACGTGAATAACAGCATCATGAAAAAGTTGCAATCTTGAAACTATAATGTTTACATTCTGCATTTTATTTTTATATATTATATTTTTATATTAATAATATTTATTTTATAATAATATTTAAAAAAAATTATGTTGGACCTGTAATCAACAGTTTTTGAAAAATGTTTTATGTTTCATAAATATTTATTTTTTTATTTCTACATTTTTAACCAAACAGTTGCCTTGAAGTTTTAAATAAAGTATGAGTAAATTTCCATGTGTTTAATATAAATAAACTACTAAATGATTGAACTGACAAAAATGGTGCCCCGGTTTCACCACAAGTCCAAAAACATGTGGTATAGGTGAATTGGGTAATCATATATCCCATGTCACAAAAACTGCCTTCTTTCATCTGAGAAATATCGCTAAGTTACGAAGTATGCTATCCATCTCAGATGCAGAAAAGCTAGTCCATGCTTTTATGACTTCTAGGCTGGACTATTGTAATGCACTGTTTGCTGGCTGCCCAGCATTCTCTATTAACAAACTTCAATTAGTACAAAATGCAGCTGCCAGAGTTCTTACCAGGTCTAGAAAATATGATCACATCACCCCAATTTTATCCTCCTTACACTGGCTGCCTGTTAAGTTTCGTATTGAATATAAAATATTGCTTCTTACCTACAAAGCTTTAAATAATCTAGCTACTGTTTATCTGACCAACCTTCTGTCTTACTACAATCCAACTCGCTCTTTAAGATCTCAAAACTTAGGGCTTCTGGTAGTATCTAGAATGGCAAAGTCGAGTAAAGGAGGTCGAGCCTTCTCATTTATGGCTCCTAAACTCTGGAATAGCCTTCCTGATAACGTCCGAGGCTCAGACACACTCTCCCAATTCAAAACTAGATTAAAGACCTATCTGTTTAGTAAAGCATACACTCAGTGCACCATTTAGCGGGCTTCCACACAGGTTTCTGTATCTTGTTTATAAACACTATGAACAGCAGCTAAGCTAATTATTCTCTTTATTCTCCATTTCCACCTGGGGATACTCTTCCCGAGGCCCTCAAACTATGCAGAGTCACTGATTCAATCCAAGACCAACAACGAGATGATCCCAAGGTTTCCATATCCTGGACCAGGCCGTATCCCGAGCAGCTACTGTGGTGGTCATGGAGAAGTGGAGAACAGGAGACTGATTCCTGTGACGCTCCAGGGAGAGACGAGTCTTCGCTGAGGCCAGCTTCCAGCCTCCGCCGCTGGACTGCAGCTCTGCACAAGATGTTTGGCCAGCGGAGAAATTAAAATGGTCGTGCCCAACTGAGCCTGGTTTCTCTCAAGGTTTTTTCTTCACTTTCGCCAATTAGTGAAGTTTTTTTCCTTCTCCGCTGTCGCCACTGGCTTGCATGGTTTGGGACCTGTAGAGCTGCGCATCAATGGATTTGCTCTTCAGTGTTTGGACTCTCAGTAGTGATTTTTAAACCACACTGAACTGAGCTAAACTGAACTGAACTTAAACACTGAAAACTGAACTACACTGTTCCTATTTACTGTGATCTTTTATTTGAAACTGCTTTGACACAATCTACATTGTATAAGCGCTATACAAATAAAGGTGAATTGAATTGAATTGAATAAATTGTCCATAGTGTAAGTGTGTGAAAGAGCGTGTATGGCTGTTTCCCAGGGGTGGGTTGCAGCTGGAAGTAAAACATTATATATATAATTATCAAGATATGAAAGGACTTGTATCATGATTTGAGATATTTTGTCATGTCGCTCAGCCCTATTAAAAGTATGAAACCAAATAGGATGATACAGTACACTCACATTTCAAAACACCAAAGACTAATCGAAACACAAAAACAGAGTCCCACCAAACTCTTCCAGAGCAGCTCCTGTTCTGCAAGATGACAGCTCTGAGATAGGACTCTACTTAAGAGAGAGAGAAAGAGAGAAAGATAGTGAGCATCTTGTTGAAACATGGCGCCATTAATATTCATGCGATGAGAACCTCCTTCAGTCCTGTTGTCAGACCTGGGAAAGAGAAAGAAAAAGAGAGAGGCAGAGAGTAAGAGGGAGATTAAGAGCACAATTGTTCCTTGCTTCTTCTCCACCTGGGTCCTGCGAACAATTAATCAGCACTGGGCCGCTGATACCAGCACCACTCGTATGATCGAAAACATCACTCAGCGCTCCAAAAAAAAGCTGGTTTCAAGCAAGTATTATGAAAGGGGGATTTATGTGCCCCAATCCTGTCAAGTTCCCTGACAAACAAATAAAGGGACTATGAATGGAAACTTTTATGCCACTTGAGACCCTGGTGAAAGAATGGAGGAAATTATTGCCTTTTCCATTTTGCGATGCAAGATGAAACATCAAAAATTTATCATAAAATATCAACTCTGAAGCTGCAGTCAGAAAGTGGTACACAGGAAATTTGGAAGATTTGTTTTGATATTCTGTTGTGATATACACTCACCAGCCACTTTATTAGGTACTCCTTAATAGTACCGGGTTGTACTCCCTTTTGACCTCAGAACTGCCTTAATCCTTTGTGGCATAAATTCAACAAGGAAGGTACTGGAAAATCCTAAAAGATTTTGGCCCATACTGACATGATAGCATCACGCAGTTGCTGCAGATTTGTCAGCTGCACATTTATGATGTGAATCTCTTGTTCCACCACATTGGTACTAATCGACCCAAAGTGTGCCAAGAAAATATCCCCCACACCATTACACCACCACCACCAGCCTGAACTGTTGATACAAGGCAAGGATCCATGCTTTCATGTTGTTGACGCCAAATTCAGATCCTACCATCTGAATGTCGCATCAGAAATCAAGACTAATCAGAACAGGGAAAAGTTTTCCAATCTTCTATTGTCCGATTTTGGTGAGCCTGTGTGAATTTTAGCCTTAGTTTCCTGTTCTTAGCAGATAGGAGTGGCACCTGGTGTGGTCTTCTGCTGCTGTAGCCCATCCACCTCAAGGTTTGACATGTTGTGCGTTCAGAGATGCTCTTCTGTCTACCTTGGTTGTAACAAGTAGTTATTTGATTCACTGTAGCCTTTCTATCAGCACAAACCAGTCTGACCATTCTCCTCTGACCTCTGGCATCAACAAGGCATTTGCACCCACAGAACTGCTGCTCACTGGATATTTTCACTTTTTTTGACCATTCTCTGTAAACCCTAGAGATGGTTGTCCGTGAAAATACTAGTAGATCAGCAGTTTCTGAAATACTCAGACCAGCCTGTCTGGCACCAACAACCCTGCCACGTTCAAAGTCACTTAAATCCCCTTTCTTCCCCATTCTGATGCTCAGTTTGAACTGCAGCAGATCGTCTTGACCATGTGTACATACCTCAATGCATTGAGTGGCTGCCATGTGATTGGCTGATTAGAAATATGCGTTAACAAGCAGTTGGATGGGTGAACCTAATAAAGTGCCCGGTGAGTGTACAGTACAATAAATGGTAGAATTGCTTTTTTTGTGTGTAACAAGTCAGCATACTGTATTTAATTGACACTAATGGGGTCTGGCATTTCTCAATTTAAAACAGTTATAATCCCTGTATCACACTGCAAAAAAATGTTGTTGTTTTTTTTCTTATTTCTATAGTCCAAATATCTAAATTAATTTAAATCAAGAAGCATTTTCTAGACAAAAAATATTTTCTTTTTTTTTTAATAAGTCATTTCCATAACTTCTTTTCAATTAATAGTTAAGTCAATTAATAGTTTTTCCTTAAAACAAGCAAAATAATCTGCCAGTGGGGTAAGCAAAAATTTTATTTCAAACTGAAGATTTTACTAACCCTAATGACCTTAAAAAAATGTTTTTCTTACTTAGAGTTTTTATTTTGTCTCTAGTCCAAATATCTAAATATTCTTAAATCAAGAAGCCTTTTCTAGACAGACAATAATCTCTTGTTTTAAAATTTATGTCAAAAGTTTTTACATCAAATAATCTGCCAATGGGGTAAGTAAAATAATCTTATATCAAAACAATAAACAAGATTATTTTGCTAACCCTATTGGCAGATTATTTGCTTGTTTTAAGGGAAAACTCACATAATTTAACTTACTATTTCTTAATACAAGACCATATTTTTGTGTGCCAAGAAAATGCTTCTTGATTAAAATATATATATATATATTTAGACTAGAAAAAAAATAGTAAGAAAAGTTTTTTGTAGTGTGGCAGATTATTTTGCTTGTTTTTAAGGAAAATATCACAAAACTTTGACTTGTTTGATATTTAGACTACAAACAAGATGAAACTTGTTTGAAAAAAATATATATATTTTTTGCAGTGCAGGCATAATTTCTATGTAAAACGTCCTTCACAAATGCACAAATGAATTATTCACAGCAATGTCTATATCCACATTTGCAAAAGAAAAAGAAAATATTGTTTGCTGCACAGTAAACATTTACTATGATCTTGTGTTTGTTTTGCAGCACCTCAATATATCACACACAGAACTATTATACTGTAAACCTCATTATCACTTTAAAGGTTGTAATTGGTTGTTAATGAACGTAATTAAAACCAGCTGTAGATAAGTCTTCAACCCCATGTGGATAAAAGCGGTTATGAAGACATTTTGTATTATGTTGTGGTGGCAATAGGGAAGAATATTCTGGGATATCTCAGATATTAACAATAGAAGTGGTGGGAGGAAAGTCTTTCTTCTTTTCACTTTATTGCATTTATGTTCTAAGTGTGCCTTACAAAGAATACATTTACAGTTAATTTAAGTGCAGTTTAAATATATAATTACTGTATATATAATCATATACTTTATGTATTAAATATATCATTATAGTAGTAGCTCACTTGCAAGTGCAGTGGTTTGAACTCTTAGTGTTTTCTTGTTTGTTTTTTTTAGAGAGAGAAGAGCGTTTCTACAGGTGGTTTGCTAAGTACATTTTTCTGAACAATTACTTTTTTTATGAATTTATAAATAAAATAAAATAAAATAAAATAAAATAAAATAAAATAAAATAAAATAAAATAAAATAAAATAAAATAAAATAAAATAAAATAAAATAAAATAAAATAAAATAAAATGCACAACACAAATAACACCTAACACAAATAGAAAAATATATCTAAATTAAATGACTAAACAAAAATGAATAATGGAATTTAAATGGAATGAAAAAGGGCAATAGGGATAAACTATAAAAAATCTGTCAATGACTTGCACTAACATGCACAAAACCTGTCCATGTACTGGGCATTTCATACTTGTATTACAAGGTTATATTTCAGCACTTTTGAAATGGACAGCGACTCATAAGTAAGCCCACATGGAATCTGCGAGCGCATAAATCTGCAGATTTCCACAGATTTTTAGCCCATCATTGAGTCTATTTATTTACCACTGTAAAAGTGTGTGAATTTATATTTAATCCGTTTTTAAATTAATTTCAGTAATATTATAGACTAATATGAAAATGTTCATTTGATTTATTTACAATACAGTTTGTAAAGTAATATTTTTTGTCTTTTAGTTGATATATTATATGAGAAACTTGCTTTATTTACCAAATAAGTGGATTTAGAGGGATTTGCACATTAAACATTAAATAAAAGTTATTATTTTTATTTCATTTATTAAGTTTTTAGTTATGATACTACCAAAATAGTTCGGCATAAATCTGCAGATTTTTTTACAAAATTCTCCGCAGAAATTGCAAAAAATGTCTGCAGATTCTGTCTGGCCTTACTCATAAGTAGCACTTAGAAAGTGTTCTTGAGCAATTATGTTATGTGCTTTTTTGGGAAATGCAGGAAAAGTTGCAACAAACGTTCGCAGCACTGCACATACTGTACAGAACCTTCTTAAGAGATACCTGATGCTTTGATATAAAAGGCCACCCAGTCAGAAAAGTCTAGTGGGCAATTGTTTTTTTACAGGATGTGTGGTATAACATTAATGTTTTCTTGTGGTTACATCCTGAATATGAGCACTGTGTAAAAACAGTCCAGTTCCGGGCTTCCTGCAACATGACCCACCCATCAGTAGAAGAAAACCTTAGGAAACCCAGAGGCATATGTTTTAAAGGGGACCTCTTATGCAAAAATCACTTTTATGCAGGGTTTATACACAGTTGTGTGGCAACAGTCTGTGAAAACAGCCAGCTTCTAATGATAAAAATGTATTAATTATTTTTTTATAATCGCACTTCATGTAAAACAATCTGCAGAAACACTTTGATTGAGGTTTCCCTTGTCATCAGAAGGGGAAAGCCCCGCTCATTAGTCTCTCCCTCATTAGCATAGAATGTTAGCCTTATTTTTGAATCTGCCACTATGCTGACACATAGGCATTTACAGCCCTGCCCTTTTTTGAAAAGAGCATGATTTCATTTGAGTTTAAAGCGTCAATCCTCAAAATGGCACAATTAGGATCAAAGCCTAAAAGGAGTTCTTTCAAATATTTATAAAACTTTCTTTGTGGGGTATTTTGAGCTGAAACTTCACATACACACTCTAGGGACATCAGACACTTACATTACATCTTTACGCTGAAACCAACAATGTTTTCTAAAGTTTAAATACAGTGCAGAACAACTTTGCAAGTGTTAAACGTCAATGTACTTCTATCTTCTGGCATGACTACCGCAGATGACATATGACGACCTATGTGGGTGTAGTAGTCTGTTTCAAGGGCCAAGGGGAAGATGTAGGGGTAGTGGTTTAAAACAATATTAGATTTGGGACAAAGTACACTACCTGACAAAAGTCTTGTCATCGATCCCAGTTGTAAGAGCAACAAATAATAACTTGACTTCTAGTTGATCATTTGGAAACGTGGTAGAAGGTAGATTTTTGTGATGAATCGTCTGTTAAACGGCATCTCAATCATCACAAATACTGCAGAAGACATACTGGAACCCGCATGGACCCAACATTCTCACTGAAATCAGTCAAGTTTGGTGAAGGAAAAATCATGGTTTGGGGTTACATTCAGCATGGTTGCGTGCGAGAGATCAGCAGAGTGTATAGCAACATCAACAGCTTGAGGTATCAAATCATTTGTGCTGCCCATTACATTACAAACCACAGGAGAGGGCAAATCCTTTTCATACTTAAGCCTCCAGATCAAAGTTCCTGAAAGCAAAGAAGGTCAAGGTGCTCCAGGATTGGCCAGCCCAGTCACCAGACATAAATATTATAGAGCATGTCTTGGGTAAGATGAAGGAGGCATTGAAGATGAATCCATAGAATCTTAATGAACTCTGGGAGTCCTGCAAGGATGCTTTCTTTGCCAGAGATGCAAGCTAAGACAGACCTTACTGTTCTAATTAAATAATTAAAAATCAAGGCATGATCATATTTTTGTTTTGGTAAAATAAGCATAATCTAGTGGCCTTTGCCTTTCATATAAGCTACGTCTGATACCAAATGATAAACTAGAGGTCAAGTTATTATTTGTTGTTCTTAAAACTTGGATAGGCGACAAGACTATTGTCAGGTAGTATATACTTCCATATTTTGTTTTAAAGTACACTAACAGCACACAATTCTTTAGATTTTTTTAGCTTGCATATACAGTAGCTTTTAATGTTCAATATATACTGAAAAAAATCGATTCTCTTTTTGTAGTTTGCAAAGAAACTACTGCAGGTATTTTTCAACAGTAAATGGCCCACAGAGCATTGGGTCTGGCAACACACCTCTCCTTTTCCCATAGTATCTCATTACCAACCAAACACGCACTAATTTGTTAAGCTGGCTCACAGATTAGTTTTGACATTTTGCTTATTTTGTTGGAGCAAGACCCTGCTCTGTCCATTTATGAACACAAATAACCACGGTTCGGCCACTAAGCTGATAGTATTAATTTAAAATGGTCCCGCTAGCAAAACACAGCCCCTTCATTATCTGTGCTCTGCACTAACAACCTCAAAGAAACTTCTCAGGCTACACTGAGTTTGGCTAACAGGTCATCGATCTGTCTGATTAGCTCAGCCTGCTACCGGCAACCACCGTATTAAGAGGGAATATCCCACTCAGTGACACCAAGTCAAGAGGAAACAGAATGCCTCTCCAAACACAACTAATAGGGATTTAAGAGGCTCATTGTTTATGCTGCTAGCTGTTTTGTGAACTGCCCTGCTGAACAAAAAGCAGCTAATTTGCTTATCTGGCTGACCAGATAAGCCAGCTAAACACCAGCTAAACATGCTAAATGACATCTAATATGTACTTATTAAGGTTATTAAGGTTTAGGATGCATTATAGAAATTTCCTCTCTCTGTTTTAAACAGATGACAAAAACTTGTTGTGATGTACAATGCATTGATATTCAGGCATTGATTAGGAGACTAGCAATAGTTTTTGTAATTCAGTTTTAATTTCCAAAACTTAAATATACAATTGTTACAATCAGACAGAAACAGCTATATATTTTATATTTTAACAGCTATATATCCTTGAAAATATCCCCCTCTCCCCACCCTGTTATGTGCACATCAAGAAATACAGGATAACTGTTGTTTAGACCAAGCAAGTAAATAAATTACATTAAATTTGACTTTCATATTATCATGTGAGGGTTAAGGGTCTAAGATTTCTTTGATGATGCATATATAGATTTTCCACACTGTCAAAATGTCCTGTTTAGCATGGCTGATCCGTGTTGACAGTTCTAGGTATACAGTATTTCCAATAGAGAATGCAACCAATGCTTAAAGGGTCACGAAACACCAAAACACATTTTTTTTAGATGTTGACAGTCACATATACAGTTGAAGTCAGAATTATAAGCCCCCCTGTTTATTTTTTTCACCAAATTTCTGTAAAAAAATTAATCAACACATTTCTAAACATAATAGTTTTAATAACTCATTTCTAATAACTGATTCATTTTATCTTTGCCATGATGACAGTAAATAATATTTGACTAGATATTTTTCAAGACACTCTATACAGCGTAAAGTGACATTTAAAGACTTAACTAGGTTAATTAGGTTAACTAGGCAGGTTTGGGTAATTAGGCAAGTTATTGAATAATGATGGTTTGTTCTGTAGACTATTAAAAACTAATATATTAGTATAGTGAATTGAATGCACCCCTGTTTATTCTACAGCTGAATAATTTTGAATTAATTAAAACTTACAATAATTATTTATTTATTTAGTTGTTGTTTTTTTCAGGATGGTTCCAAAATACTCAATGGTCAACTTAACAAAACTATATGTAATTTACTAGAGTTTCGTTTTGTCTAATAATGAGTTATTGACGCTTGTTTAATTAGGTCTGCTTGACGATTCAGTTTTTTTAAATGAATATCTTGTACAATTCAATGACAATTAGACTTTCAGCACACACTTGTTGCCACCTACTGGCAGTGAAAATGTAATTGATACAATTTTGCTACCATATATGCAAGTGTATTCATCTCAACTAAACCCCAGTGATAAGTGAACTTTTTGTAGAAAGAAAATAACGCCACTGTGAGGTTGAAAATACTATAGACTCAAGCGGTTTCACAAAACAATACATGACAAATGATTTCTCTGTCAGCATCAGGATTAAATGAGAATGTCTGCTGGGAGTGGACTTGTCAAAGGTTTAACAGACACCGCCAAATGGCTGTCATTTAGGAAAAAGAATGCTTGAGTGTGTGATTTGAGATTGTAATAATGATTAATATTGCAGCTCTACTACAGTCGTCTGATAGTCCTCTGTAAGAAAGCAACAAGAAAAATCAGTTCACACTTTATATAGGAAAACAAAAGAGACAGGTCCACTTCATTTAAGCTTTTAACTGGTCTGCATTCTACAGAGTAGTCCAGCTTCATTATTTTATACAGACAGATTAATCATGAATTATTTGGCTGAGGCAAGGCCATAAAAGTTAAATATATTTTTTTAAAAGTGTTTGGTATTGCAAACCTGTGGAAAAGATAACATTGCGATCTTGTTATAATTTGCCAAAAGGTACCGGAGTATGATGCCAAAACCAGTAAACACTGAGTAGATGCAGTAAAATGAGCAGTTAACTAATTACAAGAGAGTTGCCTGCAGTCTGTGCCTCACTTGAACCCTTTTGTTAGTCTTTAAAAGCAGAAAAAACTTTATTAGGTACACCTTACTAGTACCAGGTTGGACCCCCTTTTGCCTTTAGAACTGCCGTAATCCTTCGTGGCATAGATTCAACGAGGTACTGGAAAATTCCTCAAAGATTTTGGTCCATATTGACATGATCGCACCACGCAGTTGCTGCAGATTTCCACCACATCCCAAAAGTGCTCTATTGGATTGAGACTGGTGAGTGTGGAGGCCATTTGAGTACAGTGAACTCATTGTCATGTTCAAAAAAACAGTCTGAGATGATTCACGCTTTATGACAAGGCGCGTTATCCTGCTGGAAGTAGCCATCAGAAAATGGGATGAACATGGTCAACAACAATATTTAGGTAAGCTGTGGCACTGACACAATGCTCAATTGGTACTAATGGGGCCAAAGTGTGCCAAGAAAATTACCCCCCCCCACACACACACCATTACACCACCACCACCAGCCTGAACTGTTAATACAAGGCAAGATGTTTGTTGATGCCAAATTCTGACCCTACAATCTGAATGTCGCAGCAGAAATCAAAACTCATCAGACCAGGCAAAATTTTTCTAATCTTCTATTGTCCGATTTTGGTGAGCCTGTGTGAGTTGTAGCCTCAGTTTCCTGTTCTTAGCTGACAGTAGGTGTGGTCTATGCTGCTGTAGGTTTGACATGTTGTGCATTCAGTGATGCTCTTATGCATACCTTGGTTGTAACGAGTGGTTATAAGAGTTACTGTTGCCTTTCTATCAGCTCGAACCAGTCTGGCCATTCTCCTCTGACCTCTGGCATCAACAAGGTATTTGCGCTCACAGAACTGCCGCTCATTAGATATTTTCACTTTTTTTGACCATTCTCTGTAAACCCTAGAGATGGTTGTTCATGAAAATCCCAGTAGATCAGCAGTTTCCGAAATACTCAGACCAGCCCGTCTAGCACAAACAACCCTGCCACGTTCAAAGTCACTTAAATCACCTTTCTTCTCATTCTGATGCTGGGTTTGATCTGCAGCAGATTGTCTTGACCTTGTTTGACGTCTTGTTTGCATGCCTAAATGCATTGAGTTGCTGCCATTTGATTGGCTGATTAGAAATTTGAGTTAAGTAGTTGGACAGGTGTACCTAATAAAGTGGCCGGTGAGTATATGTTGTGATTGGTGGATGTGCAGACAGGAGTAGTTCCAAATGTTGCTTTATTTTAGAATTCTCAAGAAGGCACCAACAACCATGCCACGTTCAAAGTCACTTAAATCACCTTTCTTCTCCATTCTGATGCTCAGTTTGAACTGCAGCAGATCGTCTTGACCATGTCTACATATCTAAATGCATTGAGTTGCTGCCCTGTGATTGGCTGATTAGAAAATTGCGTTACCGAGCAGTTGAACAGGTTTACCTAATAAAGTGGCCGGTGAGTGTATGTGAGTGTATACATTTGAGAGTCATTTAAACCTTTTAAAACTATTTATTATATATAGACCCAGTTAACAAAAGGAATTAATTCACCACATAGTTGAATATTCAAAAAAAAAAAAAAAAAAAAAAATTTCGCTTGAGTATATATATATATATATATATATATATATATATATATATATATATATATATATATATAATTTTTTTTTTCCCTCAAATGTAACTCGACATGACTGGGTGTCTAGGAAAAGCTCATCTCGTTTGGTCTCCTGCTGCTGAGAAGCCCGAAATATACCTCTGCTCACAGGCAAACTGGATGAAATGGATGCCGGGGGCTCGGCTACGAATGATCTCCAGTCAGTTCAAAGAAAAAGAGAGCGATGTTAGGCTGTTGAGCAGATTTCCCATTCAAAGTGAATGAGCGTGAGAGACAGGTGACTCAGCAGCATCACTGAACCTTCAGTGTGGATCTACTACACACACACACACACACACACACACACACAGACACACACACTCATGTAAATTGCACGTTAGCATCTTCCGTCTGTGTTCCTCTCTGTGGAGCAATCCAACAGTAACCTCTGCAAGAACAAGGTCATGGACATCAGTGCTGGAGAAGCTGCTTTCCAAATGAGCTTTCTAAGATACAAGACACTTATTTAAAATAGACGAAAATAACCTACGGTTGCTTTTAAAAGCACCATGTACCACATCGTCTATTCGGCATGGTCCTGCAAAAGTTTTGGACTGGGATTCAACCAACACAATCTCACACAATTTGCAACTTTTCCATTTAGTGGCTAATTCGTATGATTCGTATTAGTGCAATTTGCTCAACCGCTAATGATGGTTGGGTTTAGGGGTGGGCTTGGGTGCCGCGCCTCTTTTTTAAAATCATACATTTTTGTATGAATGAACTTGTACGAGTTTGTACAAATTAGCCACTAAAAAGCCCGTGAGATCCAGCTGAAGTCAGCATGATTTGCTGATAAATTTTATAGGCTTTTAGTTTCAGGAGTTAATTCAACTTATTAGGGGGTAAACAGTTGTGTACACTTCCTTATTAAAGCTGTTCTGCTCTATTATTGAGGCGCCGGTTTCTAGAATACTTCAAAAAGGAAGAAAGTTCTTTTATCAAAGATCATATAAAGTTTATGTTTGTTTATCTTTATGTCTTTTATGTGAAGCTGCTTTGACACAATCTACATTGTAAAAGCGCTATACAAATAAAGGTAAATTTGTACTTATGGACTGAAGATCAGTAAGCTTGTGATAGATAAAGCTTACATAACTGCAATGAAGGACTTTCTTAGATTGTTGCTAATTTGTCTAGGTTGTTCAGACAACATGATATTTAAACATCCGTAAGTTTGTGCAAACTAAAAAGGTTATACAAAATTATGTCTATATATTTAAAATAATTAGAATATTAGATTGAAATATTTACTCTCTATAATGGAAGAAACAAATGAAAAGAAGACAAATCTAGAGCCCTAATATATTTGTTTATTCATTCATTCATTCATTCTCTTTCTTTTCGGCTTAGTCTCTTTATTAATCGCCACAGCGGAATGAACCACCAAATTATCCAGCATATGTTTTACGCAGCAGATGTCCTTTCAGCTGCAATCACTTGGAAACACCCACACACTTCCATTCACACATACACTACGGACAATTCTTTAGCTTAACCAATTCACCTATATCGCATGTCTTTGGACTTGAGAGGGAAACCAGAGCACCAGGAGGAATCCCACATGAACATGGGGAGAACATGCAAACTCCACATAGAAATGCCAACTTACCCAGCCGAGGCTCGAGAGCTACCCACTGCACCACCTTTTTCCCAATTTACATTAAAAATGTTTTAGATTCATTTTTTTCTGTTTTATTTATTTATTTATTTTTTTTTTTTTTGATAGGCTGTTGCAAAAAGATGATAGAGATTCTATGTGCACAAATTACAATATCTTTTTTATGGTAAAATTTTTTTAAAGCTTGAAGCATGATTATATTATATATTATATGTTATTATTATTCAGGTTATCTGGATGATTTTACTGTAGAATTGCAGGTTTTGCATCTTCCTTAATAAACCTTCAATAGGTTTTAAAAAACTACTTTAAAGTCTGCATGAACTGGAAACTGTGAACTTTTTTCATATTGTGATGCAGTACCAAGGGAAATGGAATATTAAATGAGAAAACAGTGGGAGTTGTTTTTTTTCTACTGCAAGCTGATTGGACGTAGTAAAGTATGCATTGAAATAAAAAAGATAGAAAAAAAAGGTTTTCGGGAGAGTTATTACAACCTAACATTCACCTCCTCCTCACCATTTCTTGTTGCTGACAGTTTTAGGGGCATGGTTAAAGATGATAGCCATGCCCAATACCTCAGACAGACATCATTTGAGAAATTAACTTAAAATAAACAGGAAGAGCATTTTCCGATTTTTCAAATTTAAAATTAAAAGGGCAATTTTTTTATGCATGCATATTTTAATTGTTCACTACAAAAGCAATGTGAGCAAACAAAATCAATATAGTTAGCTTTTATTTCATTTGTTTTTATTTCAACTTGGTACATTTTTGACTGACTGCCTGTACCCCTGAATCATACATTCATCTTCAATTATCATGAAATAATCTAATATATATATATATATATATATATATATATATATATATATATATATATATATATATTAGGCATGTGCCGGTATCACATTTTCATGCTGCGATTAATTGATTGAGCTTTTATCACGGTATACGGTATTATCACGATATTGTAATTTTACTAGAGAAACAGGTAAAAAAACACAAACTTCAGTTTCGTCAACTTAGTAACTTTAATAACTTTTTAATTAACTAAAGGTACTTCAAACATTTAAATACAAATAAATATAAATAAAACAATACACAATATAAAAGTAAACTTGAGCAATTATATCAAAGTGAATGTGCAAAGGGAAACCGTCTTCGATCAGCAATCCCTCTGCATTTTTTTTGGAACCCAAAATATTTCCAAACCTCTGACTTTTTTTTTGAAGGGGGATAAATTGTCGACAGCGTTCCTTCTTCCGCCATGCTTCTTCGTGTGAGGATTAGAGAGCGGTGGCAGCAGCGGCGCGCGCTGTGTGCACACAGTGCTTCTACATGTGGGGATTGTTTACATCGGAGAGCGCATCAGTTCTGTGCAGCATATACGCAGTGTTTCTTCAAGCGGTTGATGGAAAATAAGCTGAAGGGGGATAAATTGTCGGCAGCGTTCCTCCTTCCGCCATGCTGCTTCTTCGTGTGAGGATTATAGTGCGGTGGCAGCAGCGGCGCGCGCTGTGTGCACACAGTGCTTCTACATGTGGGGATTGTTTACATCGGAGTGCGCATCAGTTCTGCGCAGCATATACGCAGTGTTTCTTCAAGCGGTTGATGGAAAATAAGCTAAGGCGCGTTCTAAGACTATAAATTCGGATCTATTATTTTTTCACGGTATTTTGAAGTGCCCGCGATAACAATATCGTGCATATTCATTACCGTGATTTATCGCATTACCGAATACCGGCACAAGCCTAATATATATATATATATATATATACATATATATATATATATATATATATATATATATATATATATATATATATATAAATCCCCCCTCATGATTGTGAAGCGCTTTGGTTGTATGGCCATACACAATAAATGCGCTATATAAATACACATTACATTAAATAAAGGCAATGGGACACCAATAGAGGAATTACCAACCTACATCACACAGGGTTCCCGGTTGCAAAAAAGAGACCGGTTGCAATAGCAAACAAGTCATGTTGTGCGGTAGGATGAAAAATTCGAAAGTCCAAAAATAGAAAACTTAACTTTTACCGTACACACTGTTTTTACTGCCAACTGCAGACGTCTTTGGCTAAAAAGGAGCTGAATGGAGTGAGGACCTAATTAAAAATGCTCGACTCTGCAGTTCTCATTTTATATCCAGTAAGTTCACGCTATGCTGAATCATACACATTACTCGTTTTTGATTGCAGTAATGATTTCAGCAAAAACATTTAAATATGGTGAATTAAACTGCGGACACTAAATGCTAAGAATGAAATGTAAAAATGTTTGTTCACATACCCTGCCGTACAGGTGCAGTTCACTGTCAGAATTGTTTTGCTTTTGATGATTACTCATGCCTTGAATAGCTCCGTCTTTTTTTTCTTGTCTTTGGCTAGGCAGAACCTCGGTTTTTAGCACTACAAAGTTTTGAATCTGCTAATCATGGAACATTATTTCTTGCACATGACCACACAGAATAAAATTGTTGGCATCCAAAGACCTGTAGGCCTTTAACTTCTCTCTTGTAAAAACACTTGGTGTTTCACTGAAATAGTTGTATATTTCATGCTGGATGCTTGGCCATTTCGTCTTATCCAATATCCATTAGGAGGGTGCTATCGCAAATGGACCTGTCAGATGAACACCGCTCACTTTAATGTTCATTTTGCCGAATCACTGTGCTTATCACTGGGTGACAAGCTGTTATAATACGCTGAAAGCATTATGTAAATAATATATATAATATGTAATCAATACAACTTATCTCTAATACAACAACAAACTCTGTTCCACATAGGATGTTATTCCCTCGCTGTAAATGCTAGCACTCCCGGTTTTTTTCTGCAACCTCGCTGCACGCGCATTCTGATTGTTTACAAACATGGTAATTCATCTACAGAAGGTATATTTTCCTATTAAAAGGAGTTTTTGTCCTAACTAACACCTGAAATTTCTTGCAGCTAAACAACAGGACAAACTGACAATGATCATCTGAGGTTCACCTCATGCGCTTTATTCAGCATTAAATACTAATAATGGGAGTTTGAATGTTGTGCTTCTGAATGGCTGTTTTTAAATTTCTGTTGTGTTTCGTCTGGTGGACGTCTTGCTTATCACTGCAAATCTCGTCATGTAGCATGTTGTTAGGACATGGGGTTACAATGTAACTTGCTCACCTAATGTTTACATTTGTATTATTTATATTATTTGCCAATTAACAACCTCACGTGGAACTATGAATCTGCATCTCATTTCGGAGTCTGCATGGCCGCATACATTTCAGAGCCTTCCTGAATAAATGAATGAAATACACCATTTTCCACCAAGGCAACCCAGGGTGCTAAAATATAATCGGCACGTAACACACAATTTTAAAGCAGAATATCTGACTTCCGCATTGGTTTTCAGATAAACAAGAATGTTCACTTAGCATGTCTCTTAAATATCTGCAAACAAATGATGGCATTTTAATACTTTAGAAGAGTCAAAAACTTACATACAGCATCTTTAAGGCATCGTTTTTCCTCTCTCCTTAGTACAAAATGTTTAGGCTACACCAATAGGAAGGATGTCAAATCCGTTATGACTTCTTTCCATTAATTTCTCATTTACTTTTCAAAACAATATCATGAAAATACAAAATATTCTGCTTTATACAAGCCATGTACAGTATCAGTATCTTGGAGGTTAACATCATGAGTTAAAGCACAAAATGGTGGAAAATGTAAACTCTGTTATAGTCCACATTTTTAAAAAGTTTAACAATAAGTTACGGTAACAGAATCAGATGTTTCTTCTCACAGTAAAGCATTTTCCATGAATAATGGATTCATATTACAGTAAATAATACATTAGTTGTATGCTGTTCTAGGTTAAGGAAAGCAAATGGAAATATGCTAGAAACATACCTATGAGTCACATACATATTCTATTTTTATTCTAGACTCTCATCTACATTTTCAACACTGCACAATCTTAGGTCACTACCATTCACAAAACACAAAAAAAGGCCTCTATCTTTTTCTAACCATCACAACAGCAGGAAAGCCAGAGAAACTCATCCTGTTTCTGTTGCATTAGACGTGTCAAGCTGTGAACATTTCAATGAGCTCTTTAAAGTCAATGGCTCAGCTTATGCTAAACTTTCCATGCTCGGAAATATTCAGCGGTGGGCCAGCAGGGCTGAGAAACCAGAATAGGATTTGCATCAAATGACTGTTTTCTCACATGGCCCATTTTGTTCACACGCTATTCAGAAATTATGATTACGGGATCATCACATGGATAACAGTGTTTGAGCAATGTGTTATACGTTTGTTAAGCAGAGCTATAATGCAGTTGGAGAGAAAAAGAGAGAACGAGAGGCCGTTAACATGTCATTGTTTTTTCTCATTCAATGGCGTTTCTAAAGTGTGAGTACTTTTTAAACTTCACAAACACTGAAAAGCATCTCAATAGGCTCAAACGCTCCGCATGAGCCATTGCACTGGTGTGCGATAGTAGTATTTAACTGCCAAAGGCAAAATTACGATTGCGGCTGCTACTATTTAAAAGAGGGAGACAAAAAGGAGAGAAAGTGTGAGAGAGAGAGAGGTGTTGGAAAAGGCAATGGTGCTCACATGTTATTATAGAAGCAAAGTAAAGGTCATCGCTCTCAGTATAGCAATCTAAAGCTTTTTATGCAAACAAACACCTACTCATCTCCCACTGGCACAAACATTCGGTCCTCCCTCTCTCTCTCGGACTATTAATGAAAAGTGCTTCTTCGAGTTAGCGGTGATGGAGTGCTTTTAATTCAGGAAATTACATTTAAAATGTACCGGGGAGAAATGTCACAACAGCTATTTCCCAACCTGAATGGGATGACGGTGAGTCTCTGAGAGGCGCAGAGGTGCTGCCGCTGTCGCTTAACTCAGTTAGACCCAATGGAGTTTCTGCAGGGAGGTAAAAATAAAGACATGATGCCACTAGCAGCAACTGGGAATACAGTTCAATAGTCCTCAACCCAGATATTCATATTCCACTGCAGGCAGAGCCGATAAAAATTAACAAGGTTTCTAGTAAGTTTTGTAAAGGCAAAACACTTTAAAACCAGCTATAAAAATGCAATGAATCATTTGAAGGGAACAACAAACAAAATATTCTCCAAATGTAAATTTATACCCACATGTTGGAAAACTACTAGCCACAGTGGCTGTTGACCAAAAAAGTTAATGTCAAGCCCTGCATATCATGTGCTATAATTTTCAACTGTGAATTTCAAATGTTGTGAAAAGGTAAATGAAGACTTTTTAAAACCCACAGAAACCCTGAATTAAGCTTACACTTAAACAAAAATGAATAAATAAAGTCCTGAGGCTGAACAAGCTTGGTTTAAAGTAGACAAATCCAAACACAAAGTGTGGAGAGAAAAGGTGCCAAAATCTAGATAGTTCAGCACATAAATTCCAGTGACGTCCAATGAAACACTTTGTAAAATTATGTAAAAATCAACAGGAATTTTAATTGGATTAGTAAATGCTGTAAGGAAATCATGCTATTTATTATACATAATGTATGAAAAAGAGTATTAGCCTTATCAGTTAACTTGCATTAACTTAAACAGGCCTGACATAACATAGCTATTTTTGGATTCAAAAAAACAACTAATAATTTATAATTGAAAAAAAAATTATCCTTTTTACATTCTAGAAGACTTTCCATGTGTTAGATAAACATAAAATGCGTAAAAAATGTACTAAAACAAGTACCCACTTAAGTACAAGTGTAAAAAGCATTAAATATGATAAACCTCAACACAAATCAAATACATACATATTTCCCTGTACAAGCAGCAAAGTTCAACAGCGTGACAAGATGCATTTGCAATTAAAAAGTTGAAGCACTAATTGACAGCATAGCGAATGCTGCATGACATCTCCAAACGAGTTCAGTATAATGTTGCCATTTAATTTACAGCTGTTTAAAATACATCAGTTCAAACCCACGCATTTACCACGCTCTGCCAAGTACTGTGAGACTTCCTATTGCAGAAGCAGTACACCACAACCGAGAAGGACAGCGCAGTTCAGCACGTCCAACAGCTAATACACAAATTGGCTAATTAAATAATCACATTATACAAATCAATCAAAATTACACACAGTCATCAAGAGCACACTGGATACCTCTTAAGTAATAAAATGATATCCCCATAGGCCTCATGTCTGATTTTGGTCACTTTTTAACATCCCAAAACTTCAAATGGACTGCATTACAGTGAAAGATCACCCAAAAATGAACAGTTGCTGTTAATTTGCTCACCCTCAGGCCATCCAAGATGTAGGTGACTTTTTTCTTCAGTACATTATTAAAGATGACTTTAGCTGAAACTGTGGTCCCTGGTGATTCATAAAATGCAAGTCAATGGCTGAAGGCACTTTTAGAGCCAAAAATATATATACTGCAGGCAAAATAAAAGTAATACCTGTGAATACCTGCATTAAAGATGACATCATCAAATATTTGCAAGAAACATTATTTAAAATCATTAATATTCTTATAATCATGTCCTAAATGTGTGACAACATCATCTTTCAATCTTTTTTCAATAGGAAATGAGACCTGTATTTCCCTCTGTTTTGCTGCAGCATAAATCAGTAGGCGGGACTAAACAGGCAGTGATGTGGAGGCGGAGTTTAGTCACACTAATAAATAATAGAGAACCACATTACATTCCACAAGCTGTCGTTTTGGCAAACTGACTTCAATCCAAGTTCCATACAAATGAGACAGTTTAGGAGTTGTGTCCGAATTACAAAAACATCTTAAGGCTAAAAGTAGCCCCTATCCAGCCAACTTAGGGCAAAATCTTAAAAACAATGGGTGCCTGTCTAAACTTTTTGCTCTAAGAGCATTTCATAAAGCATTTTAGCATTAAAACTAGCAACTAAATCAGTGAAACATTAAAGAAGAAGATGTTTTATTTGTATACAGTAGCATCTTTCCATAGCTCAAGGTCGCTTTAAGTGTACACTGTTAACAATTCCCAGTAGAATCTACAGTAACTTACCGGCAGCAGTTTGCTTACCTGGTCAAACATGAAAAAATTGAAAATACAATTCACTACCCTAACTACCTAACACAAAAACAGAGGTCAAAAGGTTTTACAAATAAAACAGTGTCAACTATATTATACACTATTTACAAACTATTCACAAAACAGGCAACCATATTTAAGGGACAATACAAAAATCAATGTCAGCAGGCAAAAAGTTCAAACAAGCCAGTGGGACAAATTATTATAAACAAAACAAACAGTACTCACAAATTTCAGTGGTCACAACTTTAACACATTCAAAAACTCTGCACTATACAACATACAAACGTTTCAACAAACATAAAGCAAGTGACCAAAACACCAAGGAAGTTGAGTCATGGCTTTTAAAACACTGTAGGCCAATCAGGAACAAGCAATCAGCTGGAAGTGGCCAATCAGATGTGTTCTAGGCAAGGCAGACAAGACAACCATGGCGTTGTAACAAAAATTAAATCAATTACAGCAAAATATTTACATTTACAGCACATTTATCTTGCTGTTTATGTATTTAAAGTATTGTATGTCTTTACTGTAAAATATACAGTAACTTTCACATTGCATCTTTGAAATAATGTAACACACTGCATAACTGTCCAACAGGAAAATTCCATTAAAATTACATTTGAGTTCACTAGTGACTTACTGTACATAATACATTTACATCACCATTTGTTTTGCTGTATATGTATTTACAGTTTTTGTACATTTACTGTAAAATAAACAGTAATTTTTACAATGCAGTAACATACTTCTACTGTCCTACCCTAAAATTCAATTCATTTTACATTTCAGTTCACTAATAACCTACTGTAAATCAATTACAGCAAAAATACTATATACATTTACAGCACCATTTATCTTGGTGTATATGCATTTACAGTATTTTATGTCTTTACTGTAAAATATACAGCAAGTACTGTTTAATTTACAAACATTGTTAACAGTGTAGTGAAGAGGACTCTTAAAGTAACCGAGCAAACCACTAACTATCCTTACAATGAGCTTTTTAATAAGTTATTATCTTAACTGCAAATTTATTCCCATATGGTAAGACATATGTTTTGAATTGACATCAATTTCAAAAGACACAAAAAATACCAAACCGTTTAAGCTACTTGTTCTGTAAATACAAAATTGTCAATTTTTACATATTTTTTAAGAATATTTAAAAGCTCTGATAAATTAATTAACTTGTTAGACTGGAAGAAAATCTTTAATGTCTAAAACATTAAAACAAAAACACTTACTATTTACAAAGCAATTCTTCACTCACACTTCAGAGCCTACATGTTAAAACCTCAATTTGAATATGACAACATAATATTTACAGAGCGTCTATGGATAAATCTGAAAGAGTTGACACCTACAGAATGTCAAAAGATCAAGACAATATTTATCTCTCGGTTTAAAACCCCTTAATCCCCAGTCACAGCAAACTGATCGTAAATTGTCGGCAAATTTTACTTTTTAGATTGACAATCTCTTTAAAGCACAAGCTAGGTGAATGCATATAACATCCACTTTTGAAATGTGCTATAGCTAGTCCTCCAGATGGTTGGTTGATTTGTGTGGTAATATCTATGATAAACGCAGTCACATGATTTATATATAGGTAGATGGTGTGGCATAACAGTTAAAGCTTATTTCTGGTTAGGGGAGGATTGCTCTCCAAGGAGACAGTCACGACCTTTCCCCATCGTGCTCTTGAGAAAAGCACTTAACCTCAAGTTGCTCTAGGAAAATTGAGCTAGCTTCTTTAAGAATGAATAAAGCTATCGAATCAGTGAATAATCTGAACACCCAGCAGTAGATATTGATTATAGTTTATGATATACTAAGCGAAACAACTGACATGATTTTCAATTCCATATATAAATACCAGTTAGCATTATATACAGTACAAATCAAGTCTAAAGAGCTGACGGAATGAAAGTTGTCATTTTGTGGCATTAGGTGTGGCCAAATGGATAAAATGATTTTAAAAATCCAATTGTTGATAGTGTTGAGATGTACAAAGAAACGTTCACAAAGAAGCCACTTTCAGAGTCAAGCTGCTTTTCTATTGGTCAGTGTAGAAAATTAATTAGCCCATCTTAAGCATGAGCAAAATCTGTATGCGAACTTCGCCCTCATGCAAAAATTACAGATTTTCACAAATGTGTCATATTAAATATTCTCTAAAATGTTTTATGTTTAGGGTATCAAATATCGCTGTCGTGCTTACACTGTAGATTTTGCAATTATCAACTGGCTATATAGGAAGTTTTATATATGAGCAATATCACACGAGTAGCGGTGTGATATGGCTGTATATCGGCACTGGGAGGAGGCATGCATTGGCTCGAAGCCGCACGCAGAGTGCCTTAGTGTCTCTTCAGTGACGATTTAACGCCATATCGCACTGCTACTCTTGATATTGCGATTATACCACAGTTAGACGGCATACTTGTGTTTAAAAAAAAGAATATCAAACATGTCTCAAAAACCCTTTTGTATGAGGAACTTCTTTCTTCCACCATTCATTCACATCTGCGGCTGACGTCAGAACAGCACAAGAACAGCACTACTTCACACACATCACTTTAGAGCTAGTATTTGAATGATTCTCTAGCGCAATGTCTAAAGTGATGACAAAGCAGATGATTTTGCTCACATTTTAAGATTATAAGGCTGAACGGCATGAAATGCCATCAGTCTAGACATTTCCCAGTATTTCTCTGTTGCAATCAGGATTTCAAAATAATTTGCCACCAAAAAAGCCAAAGCAAAGCTAACACGACCAGTTTCTGTGGTATAAATACCGCACTACAACATACAAAGAGAGATATTGACTTAGAATGTCACTTACCTGATTTATAATGATTTGTTCAGCTGTAGTTTGAAACATACGTTAAGAAAACACTCACAGACACTTCGAGTTTTTCTCCCTCTAAGGACTTATTAAGCAATCTCTGCCACCATTAGGGATGGGTAACGAGTATCGGTGCTACATTATAAAAGACCAAAGTATCGATAAACTCTGTCGTTAATGGTTCTACTATCGGTACTGGAGAATTATTGTAGTAGCATAATTTAACTGACCAACATTTTCTAATTTCGTCTGCACAGTTGGCAATCTCACATGACACACTCACCATAAACATGAGCATTTCTCAAGTATAAAAGCCTTCACATTTCTTGGAACATAGCTTGCGACAGACTCGTGCACACACACAGCTTGTAAGCTTGCGGAGTCAACCAAACGGGTTGTATTTCCCGACAATGCCCAACAACGTTGTATTCCCAACAGCGACAATGACTGTTGCAACAACGCAACAAGTTGTTTTTACATTTGCTGTATTTACAAATATAGCCTATGAATAGCCTAATAATAAACTATGCTTATTAAGAAATTATGAATAAACAACTACAAAAAGTACAGATAAGAAAAAACCTATCCAATAAGTGGTATCGATAAAATTGTTAAAACCTAGGACATATGGATACCCATCCCTAGTCACTATCTTTGGTGGAACGTCAACAGTCACTATCTTTGGTCTGCTCAGACAGGCTGATGGCGACCGATGCACTGAATATCCAAAATGTTCAATATTTAAAATGATCAAGGCACTATCCTTGTAAATAAACTGTGTAGTTGCAATCTAAACAACTACATTCTCGCCTAAAAAAAGCCTCAAAAGTACATTATGTTGTCCAACAGCTCTCAAACTGCAGTCCTCTGCTTGCCACTCATGTGGGCGGAGTAATACACATGGGTGAAGAGGCTGTACAAGTTCTGATATTACTTTACTATTTCATTATTAGCCAATCAGATTCGAGAACCAGACAGAACGGTTGTGTGTGTATATATATATATATATATATATATATATATATATATATATATATATATATATATATATATATATATATATATATACATACTAGGGGTGTAATGGTACACTGAAGTCAGTTTCATACGTACCTCGGTTTTCGGGGTCACTGTTTGATACTGATACTGTACAGCAGGAATAAGCCTAATGAAAATGCAGCACAGTGTCCATCCACAACAGCATGTGCAGCAGACAACAAGTGTTCAATGTTTTTTAGACTGCATGTGAATATAAAATGATTTCAACTTTCACTCACAGCAGCGCTCATTTGTTATACTGTCAGTCAACAGCAGTGAACCAATCTGAAGAACTTGGAGGCGGGATCTTTTGCTTGTGGCAGCAAGTTGGCACGACAATGGCAACATGGCGGAATCACTCCTGAGCTCTGTGTCTTGTGTTTTTAGACACAAAGATGAATTCTTTGTGAATGGCTCCTCAGTTGTTGCACTGCTGTGGTCTTTTCTGCACAACTGGACTGACTGTATTTGCAGTGGGAGCATGTGAACCAAACCATGACCCTCGAATCATGACAGTTCAGGACAAATGTGTTACATCCCTGATACATACATATATGCATATATTCACACACACACACACACACACACACACACACACACACACACACACACACGCACACACACACACACACACACACACACACACACAGATATACGCACATTTATTCACAAATTTATTTACTTATTTATACATTTACATATTTTTACACTTACATATTTATATATTTACTTATTTTGTTTACTTGTTTGTTTGTTTTTGGTTTGCAACTGCAACTACATCCTGTCCTCACTTCCTTTTCCAATCGAAGATAAGTCAACAAAGTCGAATCATTTCATGCACTTAACTTCCAGTGCCTTTACAGATGCCTGACCTTTCAGTTGTTATTATGTTACTGTTGCTCCAACCTTGAGGGCCTTACATTTCAAATCTTATTCTCTTTTATTATGGTGGCTTGAAAAGCCAGCATACTGTTATCTATCTTAAACTTATTATTCTTCTTCTTCTTCTTCTTCTTCTTCTTCTTATTCTTCTGAGACTAATTTCTAAGTGTATCTCCTCCTAGGCCTTTCAAGCTACATACTTCAAACTTTCGTCAAACCTTCAAACTGGTCTGACTCGGGTTGCTATATCTTTTCTAACTGATCCGACCTTGGGTTTTCCGAAAAACGACCCAGAAAAATCCCAAAAGTCCCATTGACTTAACATTGGGTCAAACTTTGTGAGCTCATAACTCTGCATCAGACTGTCCTACAGACTTCTAACTGGACTCATTTAACTCAGTCTAGCCAGCAGCCAATAACTGATGACTTTTTAACTTACTAGCCACTCCCTAGCAACCACTTACAGCACCCTAGCAACTGTCCCATAGACTTCCATTGTAAAAGACTCCCATTTACTTAACATTGGATCAACCTTTGTGAGCTCATAACTCTGCATCAGACTGTCCTACAGACTAGAGTCTGGCCTCATTCAACTCAGTCTAGCCAGCAGCCAATCACTGATTACCTTTAAACTTACTAGCCACTCCCTAGCAACCAATTTCAGCACCCTAGCAACTGTCCCAGAGACTGTGACTAGCTTTTCTAACACATGCTAACAGTTTAAACTTCCTACTGACATGCTAATCTTGCTAGAAAGGTGCTAGCAACACGATAGTGATATGCTAGTCATGCTAGTAACATGCTAATTCATGCTAACAACATGCTAATTCATGCTAGAAACAAGCTGATTCATGCTAGAATCATGCTAGTAACATACTAATATCATGCTAGTTACATGCTAATTCATGCTAATATAATGCTAGTTACATGCTAATTCATGCTAGAATCATGCTAGTTACATGCTAATTCATGCTAGAATAATGTTAACTACATGCTAACTCATGCTACAATCATGCTAGTAACATGCTAATTCATGCTAGTAACACGCTGGTAACATGCTAATTGATACTAGAATCATGCTAACAACATGCTAATTCATGCTAGAAACATGCTAGTAACATGCTAATTCATGCTAGAAACAAGCTGATTCATGCTAGAATCATGCTAGTAACATGCTAGTTACATGCTAATTAATGCTAGAATCATGCTAGTTACATTCTAATTCATGCTAGAAACATGCTAATTCATGCTAGAATCATGCTAATTCATGCTAGAAACATGCTAGTAACATGCTAATTCATGCTAGAATCATGTTAGTAACATGCTAATTCATGCTAGAATCATGCTAGTAACATGCTAATTCATGCTAGAATCATGCTAGTAACATGCTAATTCATGCTAGTAACATGCTAATTCATGCTAGAATCATGCTAATAACATGCTAATTCATGCTAATAACATGCTAATTCATGCTAGAAACATGCTAATTCATGCTAGAATCATGCTAATAACATGCTAATTCATGCTAGAAACATGCTAGTAACATGCTAATTAATGCTAGAAACATGCTAGTAACATGCTAATTCATGCTAGAATCATGCTAGTAACATGCTAATTCATGCTAAAAACATGCTAGTAACATGCTAATTCATGCTAGAATCATGCTAGTAACATGCTAATTCATGCTAGAATCATGCTAATAACATGCTAATTCATGCTAGAAACATGCTAATTCATGCTAGAATCATGCTAATAACATGCTAAATCATGCTAGAAACATGCTAGTAACATGCTAATTCATGCTAGAAACATGCTAGTAACATGCTAATTCATGCTAGAATCATGCTAGTAACATGCTAATTCATGCTAGAAACATGCTAGTAACATGCTAACTCATGCTAGAAACATGCTAGTAACATGCTAATTCATGCTAGAATCATGCTAATTCATGCTAGAAACATGCTAGTAACATGCTAATTCATGCTAGAATCATGCTAGTTACTTGCTAATTCATGCTAGTAACATGCTAATTCAGACTCGGCTTTTCAAGCCACCATAAAGTTTGTCCTCAAACTTTAATATCTAGTTTTAACATATTGTTCAATATTGCCATAGAACTGTTCTGAGGTCACTTCAAATGCAAAGTTTTACTCCATTCATTCTCTTAGTTTTGATGAAAAGCCTTGGGCACCAAATCTTTTCTCTGTCCAAATCAAATATGTCTTTGTGCGTGCGTGTGTGTGTGTGTTTGTGTGTGTGTGTGTGTGTGTGTCTCTCTGTGTGTGTATATGTGTGTGTTTATTTTCATCTCAAGAGGTGGTCCTCTCTATGGGACGACTGTGTTTTTAAGTAGCCCGCTGAGGAGAATCTCACCCCTCATGAAACAGTGTATTCCTTCTGTCACATATTCTTCCCACAGATGGTTAAGAACTCTAGTACTGTGTGGGATTCACAGTAAAAGCCTCATGGGGCAGCTTTATCCCTCTCTCGCTCCGCTCTGAATGAAAACACTCAATTGCTTCTGGCTATTTGTACTCACTGTAAAGAGACGGTCTTAATACTATTAAATCCTAACACCTTTGACTAGAATGTTCTATTGTCTTGGTTTATAAGCCACAAATAAAAACATATAAATGTATTTGCATTACTGTATATGACAACACAATCAAACAAGAGGTGTTTAATTGAAAGAAGCACTCATTCATTTTCTTTTCAGCTTAGTCTCTTTATCATTCTGGGGTAGCCACAGCGGAATGAACCGCCAACTTATCCAGCATATGTTTTACACAGCGGATGCCCTTCCGGCCGCAACCCAACACCAGGAAACAAATGTCTTTGGTCTTTGGTGCATGTCAGATTGTAAGCATGAGAGGGACTGAGAATATGAAAATTGCTCATCTGATTCTGAACAACTGAACCAAAGTTACGATGTGCAAATTATGTCCTGCTTCTCCACTGTAAAACTCAATTATGACCAATAATTATGTCCTATACTTGACGAGCATTCAATCAGTTATGTCTTGGAATGTAATCATTTGGGAAATTGTGTTGTCTGTATAACTTTCTCATTGTGCTGTATCGGTGCTGCGTCTTAAAGCGAAAACATCTTATTCCTGCTGTCTGCATTTTTAATATTAATGAAAAAACAAAAGATAATGAATTCACTCACTCTTCTCTTGACTGAATGGCTACAGCAGTAATGGTTAACCTTTATTTAATTCATACAGTGAAGATTATATACAATATGCAGTGTTATTTATATGTTTCAGATTAATCATAACCGGTTATTATGTACTGACATCATATATCTCATATGCGCTATGTCGCCGTACTGTAGGTTACTATGGCGAGGGAGGCGAGCGCAAGTATTTAAAGCGCTCCAACTACTTAAAAACGCAGAAACTGTGCACAATTTCACAGTCTGTGTGTTTGCTGAATCAGTCTTTCACTGACACTTACAGCAGAAGCCCATATTTCACTGCGATTGAGAGAATGAAAGTAAATCTATCTCTCTCTCTATCTCTCTGTGGACCTTTGACCTGCTGTTGTGAGGTAAAGTTTCCTCTCCTCTCGGCTGTTACAGCGTTACTTCTGGATACAGACACAAGCTTGTCTGCAGTGCAAGTTTTCTCCTCCGTGTCTATCATGGATTAGCTGTGATCACCGCTGCGTTTATCAGTGTCAATCAGCGTTAGAGCCAATCGCAGCCCTTTCTGTTGAGTGTATGACCAATCATTCGACAAGGCTCAGAAAGCGTATATTTTTGTATATATTTGTTTATTTGCTATAAATGCTCATGTTGTTCTGTGTATGTACTTGAGTTTTTAAAGATACAGTTGTTTTATCTGACTGTATTAAAGGACAAAATTGTATTGCAAATCGTATATAAATATGTTTATACATTTTAATAAAAGAATTGCTGTGCTGTGAAGAAAATATCAAATTGTGTATGGAAAGCATCGTCAATGCACCGTGATGCACCGAGATTTCGAATTGAACCAAATTGATGAGTCCCTAAAAAAACTTAATTCATATTGACAATAGAAATGTAATTGTTTTCCTAAATTTGAGCCAAACAGGACCTTATTCGCTTTATTATAACACAAAGAATAATAAACATTACACTTATTCAAACACAAAAAATAAAACAACGACACATTATTTCATAAATACCATATATTGCCATCAATTTCTGACTCAATTCATTGTTCCTGAAGCATGTTTAGTCATCTTGACAAATTAAACCTTTAGTTGAAAACTAGAATTATTCATCAAATCATATAACAAAAACACAATTCCTCTGCTTCTTTAAATTGATTTACACAGAACTGTTGAATTTATGTACAGTATTTGAAGTACATTATAAGTAACTTTAACTAAATGACCTCACAATGAAAAGTAGTCTTTTACTTTACTTTTACTTTACTTTTACGGCTGAAAAGTCATTTAATTACAGTAACTAGTTACTTTTTCTCTGTACCCTGATTTGATTATGTGCACAAGTCCTACTTTTATTTCTTCATCCTAAATTTTGTGACATTAGTGTCAACACTGTTGAGTTATAATATGGTTCTGAATTTTCAACTCAGCACAGATTTAGCAAGAGATCTTTAGTGTATTTTTCTGTAAAGGCGTTGACTTTTACAGTACATTATTTTTAAAATATAGTACTACAATAATCATTATCAGTTTCAATCATTCATTCATTTTCCTTCAGCTTAGTCCCCTATTTATCAGCAGTCGCCACAGTGAAATGAATCGCCAACTATTCCGGCATACGTTTTATGCGTTCATACACTCTCGCATTAACACATGCACTCATACACTATGAATAATTTTGTTTACCCAATTCACCTGTACCGATTGTCGTTGGACTGTGGGGGAAACCGAAGCACTCAGAGGAAATCCACACAAACATGGGGAGAACATGTAAACTCCACACAAAACTGCCAACTGGCCCAGCCGGGACTCAAACCAGTGGCCTTCTTGCTCTAAGGCGACAGTGCTGACCACTGAGCTAACCAGTGCTAACCACTGTCAGTTTCTTGTAAATACAAAAACAGATTTGTTTTGTAATCAATAATGCTACTAATGTACTGTGGTGACCACCCAAGCAATATACAATAGATGCTCTGCCCTGTGCACTCACTTTATTAGGTACACCTTACTAATACTGGGTTGGATCCCTTTTGCCTTCAGAACTGCCTTAATCCTTCGTGGCATAGATTTAACAAGGTACAGAAAATATTCCTCAGACATTTTGGTCCATATTAACATGATAGCATCACGCAGTTGCTGCAGATTTGTCAGCTGCGAATCCATGATACAAATCACCCGTTCCACCACATCCCAAAGGTGCTTTATGCCACGTTCAGAGTCACTTAAATCACCTTCTTCCCTATTCTGATGCTCGGTTTGAACTGCAGCAGATCACCTTGACCATGTCTACATGTCTAAATGCATTAAGTTGCTGCCATGTGATTGGCAGATTAGAAATTTGCGCTAACTAGCAGTTGGACAGATGTACCTAATAAAGTGGCCAGTGAGTGTACATTTATTATATACACAACTGTTTTATTCTACATGTTATTTTATTCAGTATTGTATAAAAGTAAATGTAATATACATTGTGTAAATGTCACACCATCATAATGAGGTGAAAGCTTCAAATCCCAGATGATTGTTTTTTTAAATCACAGATTTATTAATCTGCGTTGAAAATTAAACGGTGCATCACAGCTCAATTTGAAATAAGACCCTGATCAAATCGTCCTTGATTGGTGCAACCCACCCAATGTAAACAATACAGAGCGCATTCAAATATCTGTCAGCATGACGGCATAAATAAAGCAAGTGAATTCTGTTAGCAATAGATGTATGAGTCAGACTCACAGAGGTGCATATGCTATCAGCAGAACACTGTTTATTAGCGGAGGGAATGTGGGCGGCTCAAGGGCAAAGCTGATTATCAAATGATAAAACTTGCAGACACGCTATACAGAACTGAAAGGAGTACTTCTGTACGGTGTCGTAACCAAATCTGCTTTCCTTTGCACAGCCAAACAGGTTGAGAATAAAGAGTCCATAATGAAAATAAAGCAGCTAATCTGTCCCTCTCAGGCCATTTATTTTCATCAGAGTCTCATTCCTTCCATTCAGAGGCCACTAGCACCAGATGAGCTGTGAGCCACGGAAAATCAAATAAATGTGATGTTTGGGTGTTCAAACCTTCCTCTTCTTCTTAATATGCCTCGCCATCTGTCCTGTCTGAGGAACAGAATGTCTAAAATTAAGGACGGGAGGGAAAAAGAAGAGTAACGCTTATGTAATTCTTATTTTTAGGTCCACATTTCTGGCCTGCCCTGTAGTTGAAAACAACAGCCAGCATGGTGGGAAGTGTTAAACATCTGCGATGCCATTGCTTCGGATTATTCTGCCTCCGAAAAAGCGGGTTTTGCATAGGCGTAGACGTGGTGTTTGCTGGAATTTCAAATGAATGAAGACACAGAGACGTTGTATATTTTGTGGCGTTGTCCCTGTGGAGGAACATGACAGCAGACACATACATTTAGACATTGTGTGGCTGTGTCAGTCCCTAAAGCCCACAGTAAGGGATATTTAATGATATTTTAAAACTGCTTAGTGTCACTGTCTCTTGACAGCCGGAGAGGGGAAAGAGGAACAGAGAAGAAAACACTAAAGAGATGGGGAAAGAGACAGCTTTTGCATGGCCGTGTATGCTAGAGCTGGTATTCAGTTTGATAGTTAATTTTTTTTTAAGTGTATAGAAAAAAATCATGTTACGTGTGTGATTATTTCCACAAACATTGTGATTAATCATGTATTTTTTTAAAGGAGCCATTATTAATCATTTTTCACAGTATTATTTTTATTTTTTGTAATTTTTGTAGTATAAAGTGAAGTTTCACAAACTAATTTCGAGAGGAGCACTTGATATGATACAACCAGCCTGATCTCACGAGAAAACGTAAGTATTTTATGTTTTGTCAGTTTAGTGGCTAATTCGTACGAATTCGTACAAGTTAATTTGTACGAAATTATAAGATTTTAAAAAGGAGGCGTGGCACCTAACCCCACCCCTAAACCTAACCGTCATTGGGGGATGAACAAATCGTACGAAAATGTACGAATTAGATTGTACGAATTCATATGAATTTGCCACTAAATCAAAAAGTTACGAATTGTCGTGAGACTGTGTTGTATACAACTGATCTACATGCTACAGCTGATCCTCATTGCTAATCATTAGCTAGCCTATCAGATCATTCTAAAACTACTATAAATATCCTGCCTAAACTTCATTCCTTATCTTCGTTTTTGGAAACCCCCCCATCCTTCCCTTCTCCCTCCTCCTTTTTCATGATCGGGCAACACGGTGGCTCAGTGGTTAGCACTGCAAGAAGGCCACAGGTTCAAGTTCTAATTGAGCCAGTCGGCACTCCCTGCGTAGAGTTTGCATGTTCTCCCTATGTTTGCGTGGGTTTTCTCCGGGTCCTCCGGTTTCCTCCCACAGTGTAAAAACATGTACATAAGTGAATCGTAATACAGTCACAAGCACTTAACGCATACATAGCAAAAGGGGTCACTCGAGAAACACCTGATCTCGTATCCCTCCTAATGCTCATCTATCTCCGAGCTCAGGGTTCCTTCCCGGGACAGCATGCCAAACCTGCTATCATAGTCGAGCATCATCTAAGTGTGAACTCTTGAATGTAGTCTTGGTGAGAATTGGGTTTTAAAATCATTACAAAACAATAACAACATTGATGGATTTGCTCTTCAGTGTTTGGACTTTCAGTAGTGAAAATTAAACTACAATGAACTGAACTAAGCTGAACTTCAACTTTGAAAACTGGACTAGTTTCAGTTTACTACATTGTTAAAGCGCTACAGAAATAAACATGAATTGAACTGAATAATGTATATATTGTGCATACTGTGAGAATAAAAAATGGGGTGACTTTTCAAAAAGTACAGATTTGTATGTTTAAGTTAGTAGGTTCATATATTTATACATGTATTATATAAAATGCATGCTGAATCAAATGAACATTTCTTGTCTAATCAGACTGACTACAAATATTAAGGTAAACTTAACTATATTATTTGTGTTGAAATCTGAATATCTTGAGTATTAAAGGGCACCTACAGTATGATGCAAAATCAACTTCTGGAAGTTGTTTGGACAGAACTGTGTGTCCACTCCACAGTCATATTGGAGTGATATAAACACAACAAGTCTCTCTTTTTTTGAGAGAGAATCTGCACAGAAGGACTTAAAATATTGATGATAATAACAAAAATAAAGTAACAAAAGCTTGAAGTGCTTAAAAAACTAGTAAACTGAGACTGAGATAGACTTTCTTCAATGATTATGCTTTGCACCATTTATTTAAAAGTACTATGTCAAATAAAGTGTTTTCTTCTAAACAATAATAAGTGCTTAAATAACAAGTGCTCAAAGTGCTAAAGAACTGAACTGCTAAACTGAAGATTAGAAGTGAAATCAAGGGCATTATCATTTTTTATTTTATTTTATTTTAGTTTTTTCTGGGTTGCAAACTCTTTCTTTTTAAGACATTTGGACCAGGAGATGGAGCTGGTACAGTGGAGGAGGCTGAGGGTCTGCTGTTTGTCTAATCATGTTTTTTTCTTCCATCAAATAAAAATATCAGGCTACCTCAAATCGATCGCCTCACAGTAAATATGCATTTAATTAATGCTCCGCTTTTATTATTATTTCACTCTGTCAACATTTTTAATAAAAGTCATTAGATTAAAGATTATGTCTTATGATTATGAATTATTTTCTCTGTCTCACTCATGGTTCATGTGTGTGCACGCTGCGTGTGATGAAAGAAATTGACAATGAACCTCAAGGCTCATATGTTCACTTTTTATATAACAACTTTGTTGTTTACATATGACATTGCAATAATTTGCATACATGTTCTATAAGCTGTAAAATGAAAGCCTCAGTTTGGTGCGGAGTTATCATTATACAAAAATCAAGAAATCTTTGGATTTGTTTGATTTGTTTGATGTAGGCTATTTGAAAAACTGATATTGTATAAGAACTATTAATAACTGTCATTTTCCAAATGTAAAAATGGTTGGTTTGTTGGTTGTACACTAAACCATCAATAGCCTGTTTGTTAAGTTTATGACGCGGCTCCATGCAGCACAGAGGCGATCAGCATCAGCGCTGGTTTACGTCAACTCATCTGTCAAACTGTGACCAGACATATTCTTCTTTCATTTTGCTTCTTTGGCAAAATATGTCTGTAGGCACGTGTGTTTGCACGTGTTACTGTCCCGCGAGTTAACAACTATTTGTTGCACATTTAGGGGTCGTTCCAAAAAAGCGAGGCGCACTGCACCGCCTTTTATGTTGACATTAAAAAGAAGCGCGGTGGTCTTTTGTATGTTACTAGGAAACGACTAAATCAGCTGACCCGTATTGTGCGCGAGTCGCGTTGCTGTCGATATTATAAATGTAATTTTTAATAACATTGTGATATTCCAGATCTGTAAAGTAATACAGCTCTGGATAACTTGAATTAGCGACCACAAGCCTCTCCTCCATCACTAAAAGTTCGCCGTAGTCGCTTTAACACAAACCCCGCTGTCACCTCAACAGAAACCCTGCAGTGCTTTCATTTGATTGAAGAATGAAAAAGACAGTGATGTGCCCAGGGCGCATAAGCACCACGGAAAACACTCGTGGCCATTAGTTAACCATTCAACAGATGCCCCTTTCATATTTTTAATTGTTTAACTGATACCATTAATCGGTTACAAACACATCCTTTTGGTTAACGGTAAATTTTTTTTTTTTGAGCATCGATTATTTTGAGCATCCCTAAACCGCATGCACAGGATCTAAAATTGATTTTTTTTTTCCTCATGGACGCATGTCGGAGAACAGGCATGGTGCCGGAATACTTTAAGCCCTGCATATTAACATATATCAGACTGTGGTAACGTGTATAAACATGTCCACAGAACAGGATTTGCAAAAAAACTGGGATTAGATCTGTTTCAACTCACCGTGGTCAGCTGCACCTCAAGAATGAGTTTTACAAGTTTAAAACGTTTTTAAATCAGTGCATGTTTGTAATAAAGAAAAGACAGTAATTGCTATGTAAAGACTGGAATCACCACGGCTGCATCAGAGGATTTTGTGGATGTTAAATCTGGTTTATTTTGTACAGCAGCATAATGGATATAGCAGCATATATTAACCTGTATCCT
Organism: Danio aesculapii; assembly: GCF_903798145.1. Taxonomy (NCBI): domain Eukaryota; kingdom Metazoa; phylum Chordata; class Actinopteri; order Cypriniformes; family Danionidae; genus Danio; species Danio aesculapii. The sequence goes on along the minus strand of NC_079441.1, from coordinate 21,423,795 downwards.
GTCATATTTGTCTCAACTAGACGTGCAATAACAGTGCAAAGTTAATGTGGGTGTGGGTAAGTGTGTTCTGCAAATTTTTGGAACTGCATTCGTCTGTGACTCATTGTTGCAGAAAAATGCTCCACAGCAAATATCAAACAAAATTACTTGGTATTTTGACTCTGAACTGAATATTTGCGTGTCTGTCTCTGTCCCTGACTGCTGTTTATGTGACGCATCAGGAGAAACACGCATGTGGAAACGGTGGGCGAGGAGAACCAGCTCAAATTTATAAACAATTACAATGTAATTTTACTGCAACATTCACACATTTAGCAGGGTATAATACATGAATAAATACAATAACACAAGGTCAGTGACTCGCAACCCCCAATATCATCTGAGGTGGTTTTAAACATATAAACCTTACACACTGGTGCACACATACCAATAGGCCACTCAGAGACCATCCACCATGTTCAGTTGTGGCCTGTATTTATTTTTAATGTATGTGAGTGCCGTAAAGGTGTTAGAAAGTTTAACCTGGTCTCATAAAATCAATGTGCTGTGTCTTTATATAACGTAATCACCCAAAAAAACAAAAGGCTGATCATTTGAATGTTTTTCATGTTGCACATTTTTATTGTAACTAGTAAATGTAACTATTTTTTTATTTTGTAGGTTATGTATAAAATATGGTGTATTCTAATAGTTGAATATAATTAATTATAATTTAATTAATTAGAATCACCAAGCAATCCCTGTCATTGTCACATGATTCCCCTGGGGGGTTCCGACCCCCACTTTGGGAAGCACTGCTCTAAGGTACCAGTATGAACCCTTACAAAAGTACAAAAGTGGACCTTTTCAAAAAGCTCCGCACCAATGATAGCTTTTTGTACCGGTATTTCTAAGTATTTGAGTGTATTTAATCATTGTTAAATCACAAAAAAATGAAAGATCCCTCTATTGTTTTGTACTCAATATATATATATATTTTTTTTTTTCCTCAAGTAGGCAATATAGGGTTCTAATTAAATATAGGAAAAATAATATAATTCCTTTATCAGTGAATCGCCTAAACTGTTGCAGGTGTTGGAAGCGAAGCTTCTATGTTGAATTCTATGTATTCCATTATGTATTCAATGATATGAATGATCAATGACCCTTGTGCTCAAGACTTCCTTTGATGTAAATAAAATGATCCTGAATCCTGAAACAAACTATATGAAAGTAAGTATATACAGTAATGCAGTTAGTAGATAAACATCAGAGGACTGTTAAAAGGTCTCTTATAGAACTGCAAAGAAGAGAACAGTTAGTAAAATTCATGTCTACTCTAATAAAAAAACATTTCACCATGTTCACCATGACCAAAATGGCAGACAATGCACTCTGCTTGTTTTCAATGTGCAAAAACAAGTTTTTGTTTGTGTAAGTATACACAAATCATAATTTAACATGTGAAATCCAAAACAACAGGTTTCCCATGAGTTTGACATGCCTTCACATGTTTCATGTGTCATTTTACATTACGCACATGAATCTCATGTGGTTTTTCTGTAGGAGGATCAAACCTTCACAGTTTTGAATGATGTCTTACTCTAATCTGTATGACCAAAAAACGACAGAGCATTTGATATTCTTTCTGCTGTTTCTCTTCACAAACGCCAGCGAACATACCAACATGCTCTTTCATTTCAATAAGCATGTCACCTAGCGCCTTTTGTTCTAGAAAGTCATAAATCTGTCAATCATCTTTGACATCTGGGAAATCAGCTGATAATATCCTCAGTCTCATTGGCCAGGTGATGTGGTGGTTCAGGTTTGCTCTGTGACCTGTATACTCTAACTTCAATCTTCAGTTCTTTTACTCAATCAATTTTACAATCCTGAATATATAATTTGAATGCATACTGCAAAGCTCTCAGTCTGATATGAATTTCACTTTTCAAAGACAACAAAAGAAAGACTTGAAGGTAAATTTCCCCAATGAGTTCACAAACTAAAAATTCTTCGTTCTAAAGCTTCTAATTTTAGGGGAATTTGGATTATTCTAAATGAGCAGCCGATGCATGAGGTTGGGTATTTGCATAAACACTCCCTCCCAAACCATCTCCATAAAATGGTTTTCCACACAAAAGTCCCTTTAAAGCCCCAGTCAGATCACATGATTTTTATTGTTGGTTACGAAAGTCACTATGTCAGATTATGCAATTTTGTCTTGATAAAATCATGACTTGTCGTGGGTAACAAATGTGCCAGACTACACGATCAGTCATCCCATGACATCTACGACGGGCGTTATTTCCCAAAGCAGTCACAATTGTTGATAACAATATTTCTTATCTCAATTTCATTTTTAATCTTATTTCAATCTTAATAAACACTGATGCTTGCAGAAATCTAATAACTACATTATTTAAGGGTATTCCTTACGACATGGATAGGATCAAACTTATGATTCTTTTTTAATATTAAGATATTTTCTGAGGCGAAGCAGTGGCGCAGTAGGTAGTGCTGTTGCCTTACAGCAAGAAGGTCGCTGGGTCAAGCCTTGGCTCAGTTGGCATTTCTGTGTGGAGTTTGCATGTTCTCACAGTCTAAAGACATGCAGTACAAGTGAATCGGGTAGGCCAAATTGTCAGTAGTGTATGTGTGTGTGAATGTGTGTATGTGTTTCCCAGTGATGGGTTGCGGCTGGAATGGCATCCGCTGCGTAAAGCAAATGCTGGATGAGTTGGCAGTTCATTCCACTGTGGCGACCCCGGATTAATAAAGGGACTAAGCCGAAAAGAAAATGAATGAATGAATGAATGAATTTTTTTTTTGAAATTTAAATGTATATTTTCCTGCAATAGGGTTCTTATTAAACACTCCCTCGCCTGAACTTGCCAGGAGTAAGATGGAGAAAATGAAAGCACATAAGCAATAACACAGAAAAATCTGATGCTCAAGACATAATCTTTAAAATAATGACATATTAAAAAATTTGCAAATATATGACAGAGGTTTGTGATACAACAATCACAGTGAAGCATTCATTAAATGTGTCATCAAATTATCCCCCTGTATTGTTGAGTAGAGGAGGCACTCAAACAAAAATATAATTCATATATTTTTCTTGGAAAAATATCTTTTTGAAACTAATTTTGTTTGCTAAAATTTAACCTAATTTTATTGTATCTTTTGTTGGTCAGTTATCTATAAACAAGAGTAACGAATAACATCTAAGGTGATGCGCTTCAAAACAAGTCCGCTATATGCGTTGAAACACATATTGTCGAGAGATTGTATTGGTTTGGTAAATAAAATAACAATCTAGCCTAAATAAAATTGAAGTGAAATATTCACAGTTTCAGAGAAGCCTATTTTAAACTGTTTTCACTATTAATGACAAATTTGAAAAGCAGGAAAAGCTTTTGCAATGTATTCGCAGCACTGAACATGTGCCTCAGGAGAACAAACTCTGTTGGAAGGACGAGGAAACTCAGAAACTGAGAATGAAGATGTCTGCATATTTGTGCCAGTCTGTCAGATAAAATAGCTTAAAACACCTTAATATTTATATTAATATTTTAGAAAAATGGTTAAAGTTTGCATAACCAATGATTGATCTTATCCACCCTAGTGCACAGTGTCACTCACGTGAAAGAACTCGTTGTGAAAAACGAGAAAAAAATGTAAACATGCTAGACTTTCTGCAATGGTGTCATGATGCGTCGCAGACAGGGTATCAGTTGTCATGAACATGCCACATTACATGAGAAGAAACAATTGAAACTTGTGTCACAATGCCCATTTGTCATTTACGAATCCCTACGGCACCCTATGTCAAGGAAATCGCGCCAAAATAGTGTGATCAGACTGGGCTTAAGTCTTTCATTAGTCTCGTCAAACATCTGCTAGCTCTGCAGACATGTTCCCATCCTGTCCATCTGTGGCATCTCAAACTTATTTCTAAACTAAATAAATACATTATATAGATTATAGAATAGGAATAAATACAGTATATAAAGATTAAATAGTTTCTAATAAATTTTTTATTTATTTATTTAATTTTTTTTTTTTTTAGGGTTTTTTCACCTTTAATGTACAGGACAGTGGGAGTTACAGACAGGAAATTACTGGGAGCAGAGAGAGGGGAAGGGTCGGCAAAGGACCTTGAGCCGGGAATCGAACTCTGGTCACCATGAGCACCACGGTGCTATATGTCGACGCACTTAACCACCAGGCGATTGGTGCCGACAAATAGTTTCTAATTTATAATATATAATATAAAAGTCTCATTTCTTTTAGTTTGAATGGAATAAAAGCAGTTTTTACATTACTATAAAATATTTTTTATAGTCAACATTATTAGTCCCTTTAAGAACAAACCACTGTTGTCCAATGACTTGCCTAGTTAACCTAACTTGCATGGTAAACCTAATTAACTTAGTTAAGCCTTTAAATTGCACTTGAAGATGAATACTAATATCTTGCAAAATAACTAGTGAAATATTATCCATTAATCGTGGATAAAATTGTGTTGAAAAAATACAAATATTTGAAAAACAAAATTCACAGGGAGGGCTACTAATTTTGCTTTCAATTGTAAATTATAGTAAAATCCATAACAATTACAGCTACATCAATTAAATGTAATAATTACACTCATTATAAATTACAATTTACCTGACAACTTAAACATTAAAGGGCACCTATGATGAAAATCATTTTTTGCAAGCAGTTTGGACAGAGCTGTGTGTAGGTATAGTGTGTCCACAGTTGTAATAAAGTGATAACAAAAACAAGTCTCTTTTTTTAAATTTCCTGACGTTAAAATAGGATCCAAATCCCTCCCATTTTGAGGTGTGCGGTTTCCCCACCCACTAAATTGATTGACAGCCACGTATAAACATGTCTCCATAGTAACGTGTATAATCATGTCAACAAAACAGGACATTTGCAAAGCAACCAGGATTAAAAGATCTGTTCAGCTCTCTGTGATCATCTGCACCTCAAGAATGAGTTTTACAAGTTAAGTTTAAAACATATTTAAAACGATACGTAGTAAAACGCTACATAATTCAACACCACAGCCGGATAGTGCCAGTACAATTATAAAAAGAAGACGCTTCAATCCTTGTTCATGGACTTAAATCAGGTTTCTTTTGTACATAAACATAAAGGGAGTCCGTACAGCAATGTGCATTAACATTGGGAAAGTTCTTATATCTACGTGTTTATCTACGTGAAGGCTACACGCATCAGAGCAATACAGAGTGATCTCTATAGCTCTGACATGCACGTGGGAACAGTGGGCTTGGAGAACTAGCTCATTTGCATTAAAGGCACAGGCAACAAAAACAGCTACAATGTCTTAACAGCTCAAATTTCCCAGATTCAGAAAGGTATAATAAATAATATGATGGGTGTTTTGAGCTGAAACTTTACAAACACATTCTGGAGACACAAAAGACTGTGGTAAAATTGGGGCCCTTTAAAACAATCAATAATGTAACTGTAAACTAACTTTTTAATACTGGTTATAAAGCAGATAAAGAAATGTGCTTTTTGCATTTCATAAAATTTTAAATGCATATTAAATGAGACCTGGTGTGATTGACATAAAATGTAAGCATCTGTAAAAGCAATGCTTTCAATTATGTCACCAGAAACAACTCAAAAGCTTCCTGCAGACACACACACACAGTGTTAAACTATTGCTCTTAGACAAATAAATCTGTGTCAGATTACATTAATCACTTCAAATACCATTTTTTCGGACCAAGGCCAGTGTTTACACCACACTCTTGTCCAACACTGCACAAATGATCCAAGACCATTTTGGCGCCTGTTCCACTTGAGCTCAGAGTAAGTGTAGATAGTTGTAGAAATACTACAACTGCACTTTGGTTTAGCATTTAAACAGTCAGGGTTAGTAAAAAAAACACCCACATACTCAATCTGTATCTGTATTTGTTAAAAATGATCCTTGATCAGCTATTTTTCCCCTAAAGCACTCAGCTGATGGATTCCAGCTTATTTGCATGCAAAAATATTTGACCCTGACATGAGCTGAGAATCAGTAAGTACAAGTTGCACTCTCTAAAAAAAACAAAACAAAATCAAAAGGCCTTATGGGTTGAAGCAGATAAGAGCGATGTACAATACAGTCCATATAGTCAGAAGCAAGAGCTAGATGAAAAATAGATAGACACACTCCATTAGCTTCTACTACTGCAGTCACGGCTCGGTCTGATGACCCATGGGACGAGGGGTCCGATATATCAGCGCCGCCAGGGCAAGGAGACAGAACGGTAATGGATATTTTGACACTGGGTACGCGGCTGCTCATGCTCCATTTTCAAGACCTGCCGCAAACCTGAAAACGCTCATACTGTCACTGTGCCCTGTTAACCCCTTCAGCTACATACGTGTCGGCTCAACGAAATCTTTAACCAAATGTCAGCATCTGCTAAAATGATACTTTTTGATGGAAAAGGCGGTCTAAATGGCTTTCTAGTCCCTTGCTGGCCGCCATGAATTATTTAAGAAGCAAAATACAGCTTTTTATGACTGAACTAGGTTTACGAGGACAGGAATTTAATCCCGATGCAAAGGTATAATAACAGGCCTAAGGCTAGCCTTGAAGAAGCTTTGAAATGTGCCCTGTAGGTAAAAATATTTCATTCTCCGGGGTTCAGCTGTAATTTTTTTTCTGCTGCTTGGGCTAGCTGGTCGGTTTTTCATTTTTTCATGGCAATATTTTCACAAAGCCAAACTATAACATAAAAGTATGTTACTGTTTGATATGTTTAAATGTTACTTAAACATTTTTGTTTACTGAAACATTTTTATCCCTGTTTGAAGTTTTAATTTAAACAAAAAAATGACAAATAATACAAATAAGTAAATAAAACAAAAAAGTAAAAGTTATTTTAATTTTATTTACAAATCAATATTAAATTGAATAAGTTTCAAGAAATCGATTACATTGACGTGCTTTTTATGCAGCAAAATTACATTTAAACCAGTAAAATTGATTTAAACCATTAAAAAATAACTTGAAAAAACTAATAATGATGATGATAATGATAATTGATGGAAAGACACAAAACATACATGAGACAAAAATTTTGGTTGATATGATAATTAATGACATGTAAAGGTATTTTAAAAAATACATCTTAAATTTTATCATACATATTTGTACCAGAAACATATATTATCTGTCACAAACATAGTGAATAAAAAGTATTTCATCCCAAAAAATTCTAAATTGGACTGATGGTTAATTTATGAGAGTTGTTCTGTAAAGGAATATGTCATTTGTTTGGTTCTCAGATTTTTTTCTTTATTAAAACACTTTACAAATTTACAAACCCTGTAATTGTCCTTGTTCTCAGACCAACTGAACCCACAGCAAATTGAATTTCAAAGCAAATGTATATAAACAGCCCTAAGGCTAGCCTTGAAGAAGCTTTGAAATCAATCTGATTGGACTAGCAGGCCAGTTTTCATTTTCCCACGGCAATATTTTTTACCAAGATAAAGTACAGCAATAAAAGTTTGTTAATAATAGCTTTAATAATTTTTTTATGCTAAAAACTGTTATTTATTTGAGGGTCTCCAACAACAGGCTGATCTGCATGTAAGGTCAAAAAAACCTTTTGTTGTCTTATAATATGTATTTATTTTTACCTAAATATCCCAATGATTCCAATATGATTCGTTCAGTGATTCTTTTTTTCCCAAACACCTCTTTAGTGCAAAGCTAATCTGCGCTGATTGGTCCGATGACCCAGTCTGTTATAATTGGTTGACTGTGTTCAGCGTGAGACAGACAGAAATGCAAACCACGATTATGAAGTAGCACAGAGTATGTGAGAGCCCAGTGGAGGAGTGCATTAAAACAATGCAGTTAAATAGCAGCATAAATACTCTACTCATAACCCTAACACCAAGTAATAACAACGACACACATTCAGTATTAATCCTCACAGTGGCAAAAGTTGAACTATTGTGAAAATTGACCACACCACGTGTGTGTAGAAAAAGCTGATAGTGGCCATAGCAAAGACAAACAGCAGAGGATCGTGAGTTCAGAAACACATTTAAATCAGTAAAGGAAGAAGCATGCATCTCGTTTTCAATGTGGTTTTGGACACGATATGTGAATAGCCCCATACAGATTTAACCTGAGAGATACAGCACAAGCACTGATCTATAATAGATAAGTGATTACAAGCCGCACGGAGCGATTACAAGTTACAACACACAATTAAATACTTATTTTGCAAACTACAGAAAACAAGGCAACAATGTTAATTACATTTACATGTTATGATTCAGAGGAAGAAGAAACTGGTCCATATGAACTGTAACAGTTACTGTCAAAGTCTGACAAAGTCCCATACATAATCATCTTTGCTGCTCCTTTCTTTAACAGGGTTTCTCCAGGTTTCACCAAGTTAAATTTAAGACTTTTTGAGACCTTTTAAAGACCATTATGAAGGACATTTTTGACTTATACAAGGCTAAATGCTACGGATTTTTTTCAAATATGCCAGTTGGAAAACATTTTTACTTTCCCTATCAAAAATGATTAGAATTTAATACATTTAATAATACAATAATAATTATTATTTAATAATAATAAATATAGGTCAGGTCAGTATCCTCAGAAGTAAATAAATGGAGAACTTTTAAACAAATGTTACTGTAAGGAAAGTAATTAAAAAATGATGGTAAACATAGAGTTAAAAATGTTATTTTTAAATGTAAAGTTTAATTGAGATTGGGATTGTAGGTGATTGTATGGGTGTTAATGGCCAGACTGTGAAGCTATACATGAACAGAGGTAAATTAGGAGCTTTTATTAAAAGTTTTAAGACTTACAACTGGGGTGTAACAATACACCAAAGGCACGATTCGGTTCGGTTCACGGTTTTGGAGCCACGGTTCGGTTCGGTTTCTGTTTCTGTTAGCTGTGGGGTTAGGGTTGATGTCATCTTAACAGCAATGCTAAGGAACAATAGAATCACTTAGTAACAAGAACAACTAAACTTTTTCTTTATTAACTTTGCCATCACATTTTTAGTACAGTCAGGATACCCGAGTCAGTGGCGCCTGCAGCCATACGGCTGTACGCACTGTGCGTACCTACCATGAGAGGGCGGGAATTGATGCCGCTTTTTATTTATTTATTTGTGACATAATTTAAATAGATTATTAAACAGTACACACTACAGCTGCCTGCTTTTCCACCATCGTGCCAAATCGTTCTGAGAAGACCTCGGTACAGTTACGGTTGTTTCTCCACTGAGCCTGGAACGGCGCGTCACGATTACAAACCATTCTCAGCTTGGAATTCTTCTCACGGAGACAACCGTGCTGAACTGTGCCAACAGATTCTGTGGGTTGACGTCGTGGCTCTGTTGCCAAGCTATCACAGCTTGCTTAGCGGAAGCGCACTAGTTATCAGACATCCACAAGTGAACTTCACTTGTCTACTAATTGTCTTTAGTGCAGCCATCTTAACTAAGTAAACTAAATAAAATAAAATAAATAACTGCAGTGTAGACTAGTGAAAGATAAACAGGCTTGTCCTCTCTAAGGACATTTGGAATATTCAATTAAGTTAAGTTCTTCTTCAAAAACACCACAATGTCCACATTCTCAGGTGAGAGGCTTGATCTCTGTGCAGACACATACATAGTGATGCTCATTTTTGATTATTTTCATTTAGATAGATAGGTTTCCGTTTAAATTAATGAAAAAAAATATACATATAATGTGTTTGTATAGTGTTTTTTACATGACATATTCACCAGTAAAATACATTGCAGTTTTGTCTGAAACTAATGTTACGGCTGAGGCCATATATAGGTTGTATTTTTGCCTCTCGTTCTGCCTCTCTCTTTCTCTTTCTCTCTCTCGCTCTCTCCATGCCTGTCATTTCTGTAGGTCCGCCTGATTGGTCAGGAGACCGATCTATCATCACTGAGCGACGTGGTGCGGGGTTATAAAAAGGACATCTGGAAAAGCAGAGGAGAGCTTTGATCTCGTTTTTCGTGTATTTTGCTGACATGATTATGATTTTTGTTGTTTTTGCTTAACTTTCGTTTGGGTAAAATTATTTTGCACTACTTTTGCCCACTTTAAGAAATTTTGTGATTTTTGTACATTTTTATTTCAATTGATTTGTTTGTTACTTTTTGGCTCAGCTCTTTCCCGTCATATTGAGCTATACCTACTCAAGTTCACTCTTGCAGAGTAAGGTGGATAGGGAAGATGTCGTACGACTTCAATTCAATTCAATTCAATTCACCTTTATTTGTATAGCGCTTATACAATGTAGATTGTGTCAAAGCAGCTTCACATAAAAGGTCATGGTAAATAGGAACAGTGTAGTTCAGTTTGTAGTGTTTAAGTTCAGTTCAGTTGAGCTCAGTTCAGACTTCCATTTTGCAAACACGTAGAAAATGTATTGTTAAAGACATCAGGTAAGTAGTGAATGCCATCTTTGTATTTATTTTATTCTACAGTTCAGTATAGGGAAGAATACGGCGCACGGCACTGAAGACCTTTTCTTTTCTTTTCTTTTCATCAGTTAGTAGCGAGGTAAGGGGTTTTTCATGAGTGAGAATTGTTTTGTTATATTTCTTTCTTTTGTTTGGCTTCACTATTGTTACCTTACTCGAGTTGAACAAATTTTTGTTTGATACTTTGTTTGAATTGCTACTTTATTATATTATTTTTATTAGTGTAAATATTTCTCTTTTTTGTATATATTTGGGCATTATTATGGTTTCACTTTTGTATATTAAATCACTGTTGTTGGCAGTTCTGTTGTCAGTGTCTTTTGCTTCCACCCTCACATTGTGAAATTAGCACACTTTTTAAATGTTATTCCTTTTACGCAAGTTTTTTGAAACAGTTACGACAGATAGGTGTCTGCTTTGTCTACGACACAAATTCCATTCTTGTACTCAACTGGAAAATCAAAATGTTCCCACACATGCACCTTAAATGTGTCTGGGGGATCTGCAATCTCAATACTATGTGAGATAGCCATCCTGCGTATACAGTAGTAACCGAGTGTGATCGCTCACTCAAGTCACATGACATGCACTTGGAAAATACTAACTTTTGAATATAATATTTAGATCAAAAGCTCATCACTAATACTAATACTAGTTCAATTTAATCAAATATGATCAAATAAAGATGTTTTATAAATTGGTTTAATTAGTTAGAGACAAGTGACGTCAACCTCAACAATGAGCAGCAGGGGGCGTGAGAGTACTGTGGTATGCTACGGGAGTTTCGCGATACGTATCGTGGTTGGTGTATCACGATATTTTGGTTCAGTTTGTAATATCATTACACCCCTACTTACAACACAATTTTTCAGTAGATTTAAGACTTTTTTAAGGCCTAAAATGTAGTTTTTAAGATTTAAGACATTAAGACTTTTTAAGACCCTGTGGATACCCTGTTTAATAGCAAACAGCCGTTGAATCCCACGTTGCAGTGAAGATTATTGTATCAAAAAGCAGAAAAATGACAGGAACAAACATAGCACTAGGTTGGCTATGCTGTGGTATTGTTGTGAAAATTAACTTTTCCCTTTATTCCCCACAGCCGAATCTCCATCTGTCAGTAATCGTCATCTTCGTGTCATGATCAGTCCCGTCATACCCCACGCTGCGCTAGTGATGAAGGGAAAGCTCACGTTTTTGCCAGAACGACACTTCATATTTGATGATGTACCGTATCATCGTCGATGCGTTCAGGCAAAAGACCCGAACCCAACACGATTCATTTATTCAACTATTTCTTTAAAGAGTAAATAGTTAACACAGAATAAAGATTAAATAAAGTTTAAATAGTTAATACGGTGCACTTTCAGATTTAAACCCCAGCTGGATGTTTTCATTCACTTAGTGCTGGGTTGCACTCTGCATAGAAGGTCATTGTCAAAAAAACATAATAAAGGCTCTTTAAAGGTCAGGCGATGTCACATTTTTTTTATAAGAAAATGTTTGTTTCTGGTCAAATGTCCCATTTTTCTAAATAAAAGTTGCTACAAAGTACGAATGATAAAAGTACCAACTTTGGTACCAATCGGTACTGGAATTTAAAAAAAATGTGCCACTTAATTAACTTGCTCAATCCACTTAACAGTGCTCAAAATGCAAGCAAAAAATGTATATTTTTAAAACTCCTGCAGTTTTTGCCATACCTCATCTAGCCAGTTACACAATCTAAACCACCTAAATTGTCATTTTTCACATTGAAAAGCTCTTAGACTCTCCACCCTAGATTGCCACTTTTGCCCACTGCCTTTCACCCATGAAACACATTTCCTCACAAAATTCAGCACCAACTTAAGATGTCAATGCTGACATTCAAGAAGGCCACGCTTTCCACCCAGGCCCCTCAGGCATCGTAAGGGTCAGAAAATGTCAGCAACATTGACAGACGCAGCAATATAGCTGAAAGTGAATCTTTAACAGATCTGAGGTCAGTGCACTGGTTCAGGGGCCACACATAAGACAAGCTGCTCTCTGATCTGCTATTTGTTGGCGATCTCTAAACACAAAGTGCTATTCTAAGGAGCCACCGTCATGTTGGTCATCAAACCCCATCTGCACAAAGCAACACCCACAGGGCCAAATGAGCTCAGCAGATGACTAGAAGATGTTTATACAAGAAGATGACGTGCTAATATGGAAAAACAGAGCTCCTTTCGTAAGTCACGCAACCTCAAACACTGCGCATTCGTAAGAAATACTGGGTCCGAGGTCAAGGTCATTTTTTTTTAACATCACTAGTCAGGAAGTGTGAATAAAAAGTGTCCTTATTAACCGTGACAAGGCAAATATCCAGAGGGAATGCACACCATCACTCTGCTTTGCAACCAGCTTTGACATTCATGGCCGACTTTGGTGCTGATGAAGATAAATTGGTAATAATTCCTTGTAATATTGTGGCTCTGGATTCCAGTTATAGTGATAAATTCATCGGATAATTCCTCCTGACTACACTTTGTCTGTGATGGTGGTTCGGTTAACGTGTTTGTCTGTTTACACACAGATGCCTGTCTGACACTGGCGAATTGCTATTAGAAGCCATTTGTGTCCTTTATATAAAAGGCTCCCGGTTTATTATTGTTTGGTTTCCCAAGCGGATTCAACACACGGTGCTTTAAAAGCAGGAATTTCCCTTTAAATTTTTTTCTGACACTTTTACAGGCTCAACAGCATATCTGAAATACAGAAAGAGCATTCGTATGCCAGTAAGAAACCTTTATTTTCTATTTTAATCTAGAAGTCTGGAATATTTGAGAATGTCATTTAAGATGGGTTTTATTTTCTCGTTGAGCGCATTTGATCATCAGATTACTGCTGTGACAGCCAAAAGTGATAAGTGCTTTTAATGGAAAAACCATTTTGTTCCTTTACTGATTTTACACATTTTTCCTAGAAAGGCTTTGTTCTAGAAACAATTAGCATATTTATCAAAATAAATTCTAATTATCTTAGATGACACCATTCATGATGTCATGCTAATTAGTTGGATGATTAACTGACAAAATACACACAAACTTCCCCAATCTGAAGTTGTCAAAATCTTAAAAGTCAACTTAAGTAAAACTAATATAAGCTAATGGTAGGTCCAGACAGAATCTGCAGACGTTTTTTGCTATTTCTGCTGAGAATTTTAGTAAAAAACTGCGGATTTGTGTGGAATTATTTTGGGATTATCATAACTAAAACCTTAATATGTGAAATAAAAAATAATATCTTTTTAACTTTTATTTAATGTTTAAAATGCAAATCCATTTAGACTCACTTTATTTGATAAACAAAGCAAGTCTCTCATATAATATATCTACTAAAAGACAGAAAATATTACTTTACAAACTGCATTGTACATAAATCAGATGAACATTTTCATATTAGTCAATAATATTACTGAAATTAATTAAAAAACTGAATAAATACAGATTTACACATAATTACTCAAGTAAATAAACAGAATCAATGATGGGCTAAAAATCTGAGAAAATCTGCGGAATTCTGCAGAAAATCTGTGGAATTCTGCGGAATATCTGCGGAATTCTGCGCACACAGATTCCGTGTGGGCCTAGCTATTGGTAATACCAATTAGGAGTGGCTCAGAACTAAAATAACTGGTACTGTATGTATTTGGACGGAATCAGAATGATAGTATAATTAAGTGCCGAAGGTTTCAACTGAAATCAGAGATGCTGAAAGTATAGGATTTAAAAAATGCTATATTAATAGGCTATATTTTAAATCAATATAGGCAATATTTAATAGGCTATATTTTAACCCTTTCACGCATACGATCACACCGGTGTGATCAGCCTTAGCTGGTCCCTGAAGCATACAACCACACTGGTGTGATTAGACCTTTCAGAGCGCACGCAATCAACTGCTCAAATTCAAATCTGATGGAGTGCGCTGAGGCACAGAAAGAGGTGCGCAGCTCTTGTCATAAATGTAAATCCAGCAACTCAGATCTCTCCTGCTGTTGCTGCTAGAAGGGATACAGCTGTAAACAGAAGTTAACAAGAAGTCATTCATTCATTCATTTTCTTTTCGGGTGAGTCCCTTTATTAATCCGGGGTCGCCACAGCAGAATGAACCACCAACTTATCCAGCTTATGTTTTACACAGCGGATGCCCTTCCAGCTGCAACCCATTTCTGGGAAAACCTATACACTCCCAATCACACACATACACCACGGGCAATTTAGCTTACCCAATTCACCTATACCACATGTCTTTGGACTTGGGGAAACCGAAGCACCCGGAGGAAACCCATGCGAACAAGATGAGAACATGCAAACTCCACACAGAAACGCCAACTGACCCAGCCGAGGATCAAACCAGCGAACTTCTTGCTGTGAGGTGACAACACTACCCACTGCGCCACCACGCTGCCCTTATCGAGAAGTATTTATATTATTTATTTAATTACGCATTAATTGTATTTTATTAGTGTCTATCCCTACGGTAATTTGAAAATATTATTTGTAGTACAGTGTCACAAAAAATATGCTATATTGACGTGAGTATCCTCCACTGTCTCCAATCTTGACTTCACCTTCTCCTGCAGCGCAGGAGGGTTGGATTTAGGGTTGAATGTCTGCAGCCATGACTTCAGATGTCTCCATTTTCCTCCATTCACACTAACATGGAGCAGCAGTGTTTTAAAACAAAAATGGCCTCTTAAGTGTTTTCAAAAAGCTCAATTTTCAGGGCTTGAAAACTCCATGGTAGTGCGGACGGAAGGCGTAACCGTAGCAAAACATATGCAGTTTGAAACTAAAACGTATTAGTGTAAATGGGGCCTAAAGAAGCTAGTGTTAGTTTAGTTATATGTTGGTTATAGTTATATTACAATATTTCTATTATTTCAAGTTTACCACATAAGCATTCAAAAAATTAGATTAGAAAGAAATATTAAGTAATTTGATAAAGACAGAAATCTATACAACAACAATCTAATCATATTGAAATGTAGGGTTAATATATCGCATATTTCAAATCAAGAGTATAATCTGACAACCAATATACTACAAAGTGTGCTTCATCTTAAACTTACAGTAAACAGTAAACGTACTCAGACTCTCAAAGCAGGAGCAACTTTGAAAGAATTCAGATGGAATCAGTCATTGTTCTATAGGCCACATTTACCACTAGTGCAGGAGTTTTTTAAAGAAAACCCAAAAAATGTAAATGAAAGAGGGCTGCAGAGATAATGAGCCATATGTATGCAGGCATGAATTCAAAATCCACGCTGATCTTTATTCAAATGCTCACAAAAAATAAGCTTAAGAAAACACATTGTGAAGGATGAATAAAATCAGCTGTTATAAAAGCAATGGGGGTGTAAAAATGACTGTGCGTAAGTTTGGGTACTGTGACAAAGTTTTACTGAATTTAAAGTCAAAGTATTGAACTAAAACTTCTAAAATGTACCTTTTGCCTAAATGCCAAACTATAATTGTTTTTTAGTCTCCAAACACTAAAAGAGAGATTATTTTTGTTAATTTATGCACAAAGTTTAGAGAACCCTATAATCACTGAAAGAATTAAACCTGATTAACTCTGATTATCTGATTTGTCTCTCTCAAAGACAGAGATAAAGAACAAAAATAAAGAACAGATCTATTCCCAAAGCACCACCAAAGTGAGTTGCATAAATAAAAATCAAATCATATAATAAACTACTAAATTAAAGCTAAATTTACTACTAAATTTACTGCGCATACACACACTGCGCAGCTTAGGACCGTGGCCAAATGCGCTGTAATGTTACAGCACAGGGAGAAAATGCCGTACTGCTATTTTCACAGAGCTTCTTTTGTTTCAGTATTTGGGCTTCCAAAGGACACGGCACAAAGACTGAAATGTTTACAGTTCAATATTAATTATGTTCCAGAGAATTATAAAATACATAGCAAGCATGATTTGACAAAACATAGCTTCCAGAATCTCTCCCAGTTCAGTGCTGGATTCGGTTCAAATCTCCTCAAAGAAGGACCAGCTCCAACAAGCAGAAGCTGTTAACTGTGATCCATGACCTGTAAGTGTTTTTATTTGTTAAAATTGATTATGACATGCACAGTGTCTAGCGTAACGGTATGTTGTAGCAATGATTTAAACAATGGGAAATGCTGTTTGGCACCGCTGACACACGCACACACACTCTTCACCAACGTGTGCATGTTTCTCTATATGCAGCTTTTCCTGCACTCTACATCTCAGATAATGAACTCACAAAAGATATGTGAACGATTCATATTACTTACACATGCATATTCTGAATATATGTGAAAGACGTCGTGTAATGCATTGAGTTAAAAAAAATACAAGAGAACTCGCCTAACTCGTGTAGCAGCATAAAAATCAATCAAGGCTCACACAGGTCGCATCCCGGATCTTGTGCTTTATTCTTCTGTCTACAGCGTCACTACAGAAAATAACTTAATCCAAGCATCAGAGAAAAATAAAAATAAACATTGGTCCCGCACACATGCGCTTCTTGTGTTATATGCGTCTACAGACAGTTCATACACACACACACACACACACACAATGGCAAACTCTCTTACAGGAGCCGCACCCCATTTTTACTCGTTACAGACACTTGTCAGATTTTATTTTAGAGAGCAGGCAGGAGGTTGACTGACTGTTTACACAGCAGAAAAGCGTGTGCTTGTACGGGTGTGACGTGGAGCCAATCCGCGAATCGCAGTACATTATGACACAAGAACAATCAGAGTCACTTGAGGGCGGGCCTTTCAGAGGAACTAGGAAATATATTAGTCGTTTTCATGTTAGCTGAGTAACTGTATATAATCAAAGTGAGATTTATGAAAAAATAATGTGATTTCCTTCAAGTGAAACATGAGCACACATTGCTTTGCTTCTTATTAACACAACCAAGCCTTAAAAATACATTCTGAACCACCCCTTTAAAGATTCTTTAATCCAAAACATTGAATTTATTATGATAAATATCAATCAGATGTCAAGAGTATCTGATTTTATCTTTATTGCAATGATCAAATTGTTGCTGGCATGTGTATGGAACCATAATTGATGCATTGTGTAGGGTTTTATGTTTTAATATTTAAAGTTGACAATGACCAGAAGATTAAACAGGCTCAAACTGGGAATAAAGGCTTGATTTTTACTAATTTAATAGCCACCAAAAGACCTGAATCAACAACAACAATAATGTACTATTTACATAATGTACTATGTATATAGTACATTACATCTGAAATGTAATACACTATATTTACTCACCGGCCACTTTATTAGGTACACCTTACTGGAACTGGGTTAGACATCTTTTTGCCTTTAGAACTGCCTTAATCTTTCATGGCATAGATTCAACAAGGTACTGGAAATATTCCTCCGAGATTTTGGTCCATGTTGACATAATAGCATTACACAGTTGCAGCAGATTTGTAGGCTGCATATCCATGATACGAATCTCCCGTTCCACTACATCACAAAGGTGCTCTATTGGACTGAGTTCTAGTGACTGTGGAGGTCTTTTGAGAACATTAAACTCATTGTCATGTTCAAGAAACCTGAGATGAGATGATTCATGCTTTAGATTCTGAGATGATTCATGCTTTAGATTCTGAGATGATTCATGCTTTATGACATGGCACATTATCCTGCTGGAAGTAGCCATAAGAAGATGAATACACTGTGGTCATAAAGGGATGGACATGGTCAGCAACAATATTCAGGTAGGCTGTGGCGTTGACACAAAACTCAATTGGTACTAATGGGCCCAAAGTGTGCCAAGAAAATATCCCCCACACCATTACACCACCACCAGTCTGAACCATTGATCCAAGGCAGGATGGATCCATGCTTTCATGTTGTTGATGCCAAATTCTAACCCTACCATACAAATAAGGCACCAGAAATTGTGACTCATCAGACCAATCAACATTTTTCCAATCTTCTATTGTCTGATTTTGGTGAGCGTGTGTGAATTGTTGCCTCAGTTTCCTGTTCTTAGCTGACAGGAGTGGCAACTGATGTGGTCTTCTGCTGCCGTAGCCCATCCACCTTAAGAGACGCTCTTCCGCATACCTCTGCTGTAACGAGGGGTTATTTGAGTCACTGTTGCCTTTCTATCAGCTTGAACCAGTCTGGCCATTCTCCTCTGACCTCTGGCATCAACAAGGTGTTTGCGCCCACAGAACTGCCGCTCACTTGATATTTTCTCTTTTTCGGCCATTCTCTGTAAACCCTAGAGATGGCTGTGTGTGAAAATCCAAGTAGATCAGCAGTTTCTGAAATACTCAGACCAGCCCGTCTGGCACCAACAACCATGCCAAGTTCAGAGTCACTTAAATCACCTTTCTTCTCCATTCTGATGCTCGAACTGCAGCAGGTCACCTGGACCATGTCTGCATGCCTAAATGCATTGAGTTGCTGCCATGTGGTTGGCTGAATAGAAATTTGCATTAACAAGCAGTTGGACAGGTGTATCTAATAAAGTGGCCAGTGAGTATATGTTGTGATTGGTAGATGTGCAGACAGGAGTAGTTCCAAATGCTGCTTTATTTTAGAATGGTCAGGAAGGTAGTGGTCGAAAACCAGCATATACAATGTAGTAGATAGTGCAAGAGCATAATCCAAAATCAGGCAAAAAGTTCAGGGCAGGCGGCAAAGAAATAAAACACATCATTTGGATACTTCTCACATACTGTTCTTCTACTTCCATAAATTCAGACATACAGTTCAACTTGGCTTGCATACTGTTTTTAACACACTATATAGTATGGAAGTATGTGATTTCAGACACAGCCACCATTGGAAATTACAACAGACTACAGGAAGTGATCTCCTGCAGAGACAACATTGCTGCCGAACACAACCATATTCAGTACAAGTCATTCATTCATTTATTTTTATTTGGCTTCGTCTCCGAGTTATCAGAGGTTGCCACAGCAAAATGACCTGCCGAATGAATGAAATTATATTAGTTCAACTGCAGATACCCTATTCTTTTAACAAGAATAGCAAGCATGTTTGTATACACAATATCTCATCTTGAAATTGTGAAAAGTGGAGTCTGAGTGGCAGCAGTTCACGTTTTGATGATGATTTTATTATTATTTCTTTTTAAATCTGAATTTCGAATTATAACAACTGTAATGCATCCTCTTTGATTTCTTAAATTGCCTGTCCACATTCTGTACATCTGCCGGTTTAACTGAACATCATACAGATCCAGTTTTACTAAAGGGATTTGAATTGAATTAATGTAAGGAGGAGGAAAAAAAAGAGAACTTGTGAAAATACAAAAATGAAAGAACAGGACAAAGCAGGAGTCAAGATTAGAGTGGATGAATTTCCTGTCGAAGCCCTTTGACTTTGAACTACCGGGAAGAAATCAAGTGTGGACATGCTTCCGTGGATATGCAATTTCATTCGGACTTAATTTATTTGAAGTCTGAAGTCTGAGGTTAATTGTTCTTCTTCACAATACAGACAGAAAACTGATGCAGAATATATCTCTCGAAAATGCATTTTCAAAAGAACACATTGAAACATACTGTAATGAGGAGACAAAAATTTTACTTGAATAGGGGAAGAAATGATAGTTATGTGTTTTGTTTAATTCTGTAAACAACTAATGGTATTTATTTCTTTTTTTAAAGCCATTTAGAGCAATTTTTCCAATAATAAAAATGTCAAGTATTGAAATATGATTATATTACTTTTCAATTATTTTCAACCACAACAAACATTAGTTTTTGTTTTGTTTTGTTTTTTCACCAACTGTCATTCTAACTGATACATTTATTATTTAAAATTTGGAAGAAAAGTCATCAGATCTTTATGGAACAGAGGTGTCAAACTCAGTTCCTTGAGGGCCCGTTGCCTTGGACAGTTTAGTTCCAACCCCACTTCAACACTTACCTGTAGGTTTTAAACAAGCCTAAAGGACTCAGTTAGTTTGATCAGTTGTGTTTAATTAGGGGGTAATGCTTTATTTTGATGGTCCATTAATAGACTGTCTGCTTAATAGCTGTTGATACAAACATTCAACAGACATTTAACTGACTAGAAGAAACTTTGCAAGTACACGTCAACTTACACTAACCCTAACCCTAACTCTAATTTAACAGTCTACTTATAATCTAATCGGAATTAGTTGGCATGTAGATGCAATGTAACTTATATTCAACAAACGAACCATCAAAATAAAGTGTGACCTAGATTGTCTTTAATAGTGTCCTTACAGTGTTTCACATTGTTGTTTCAGATGCAAACCTTCATGATGGGTTTCAACCAAGGCTTGACATTAAATATTTTGATCACCAGCCACTGTGGCTAGTAGTTTTCCAACATTACTAGCCACTCGCCATTTTCACTAGCCACCTTTTATTGTTGGGAAAATATATTTTATACACATATATATGACTTTGACATGCTAAAATGACTTGATTTAGATTTTGCATTATCTCCACATGCCTCCTCATTTATTTCACTTTTTGTGTGCCGTGTGTGAGCTTGCTCAAAAAATCATGAGCAAATGGGTCATGGTTTCATAGTATTACAATTAGTTTTTATTTCACATAATTTCCAGAGCTCAAAATGAAGGATTTACCCAATTTATCCCTGACCCCACCAAACATAAACAATTAATTATTTCTTAGCAACAAATTTTAAATGTCAAAACAAGCAAAATATAGCTGTATACTATACTTTTTATTTTACAAAACATTTGCACAGTAATCTGTCCTGGCTATAGGTCTCCAGTTAACTACACATAAATGGGGAGTTAATCTCCCATTAAAGCAATGTTATTGTAAAAAAAATCATAATTAAACCATATTAACGCAAAAGAAAGCAGGTAAAAAACATAGCGTGTGATAATGAAAGGATGATCACACACACGGGTAATGTTAGACCCATAAACAATCGGTTCAAAGAATGGTTAAAGCGAAAGCTACTGGCGCTGCTTCCAATAAGTCAACTCTGGAAATCTTGAAAGCAGCAAGATTGTGGGGGCATGTTCATCACTTTTTGTCTAGTCTATTTGAAAGAGAACCGATCGCATTAGTTGGGTTTCTAGGAACAGTTGCTTCACGAAAGGAAACGGGAGCACGCATGCGTTATAAACATCACCTCAGCTGTTAGCGCCAGTGATTATCCTCTCATTCAGAATTCACCTGCTTTGCTCACGCGAAGTTGCGAACGCAATTATTTTTGTCAGTTGTGTTGCTTCTCAATTCTAAGATCGCCTTTGCATGCATATTGGACCATCCTTATTGTGGAAACCTGCTTTCAGGAATTATCATCTGGGAAAATTATTATCAACTAGCCAAAGTGGCTAGTGGGAGTGCCACCACCAAAATCTACCCGCATTTGGTGGGTTGGCGGGTGTTAATGTAAAGCCCTGGTTCCACCATATCTGCGATGTTGTACACAGCTATCAAACATGGCTAAATGAGATGATAGCATTGCTGCTGCTTAAAGAATCTGATTCAGAGGAAAGGTTTGTGGAGCATTTATAATATTTCCTCGCTTCTTTACACTTTTGTCAGATATTGTTAAAGAAAAAGTGATGGAAGATTGGTCAAAAGCAACATGTAGCCAGTCATTTTTGTGTTCACAAAACAATACAAATTTAGAAGTCAAAACAATCACATAATCTGAAACTTTCATGTAGCAAACATAATACAACAATATAAATGACCAAAATATTGTGTGCTCTGAACTAGATATGCTTGCATTGATTTTAAGCCCGGAACACACCAAGCTGATGTAAAAAAAAAGATATTGTTGCATCTTGCTGCCTGCATCTGTCCCCATCTGGACCAAAAAGCTGCACGTGAACACACCAAACAAATGACAGCAAACTGAAACGAGAATATACTTTCTAGGCCTGCATAAGAGGATGTATCTTTTAATACCTGCAGCTGGCAGTTTGTATTGTTGTTCTACAAAAGGAAACTGGAACTAGCGCTGCATAGATACAAACTGTAAACAAATCTGCATTTACATACCATTTTCACAGTACTTCTCGCTCACTGCAGAGAGCTTCACTCATGTAAACATTTCTGATAATCTGATTATCCAAATCAGTTGCAAATATTTAAGAAATGCAATGAAATTCCTTGTTGACCTGCATTGTTTTTGCTCTCTGATTTGAGCTGAACAGCCAATCAGAGCACTCTGACATTGATTTTACATGCTGTATCAGGCAACCACTCTTTCTTTTTAACCTGATAAGCGGCAACGTGTGGAACAGACCAAAAACAATGGCCCAACACTGCCCAACACCAAGCTGTCGGCTTGCATCCCAATCGTTAAACTGAAGCTTTACGTTTTTTTTTTTTTAATTAAACTAATAAATTTGCAGTGTGAACTCAGACGCAACTGTCAACAACAAATACATATAAACAGAAAAAGTACCTTTGAGGCGCAGCAGCCCCCTCAGCACATAACCGCAAAAAAATAAAAATAGCACATACTGTACTTACCAATAATGAAAGCCTAGTTGATGAACAACAGGTAACAGCCACACAAATGAAGAGAAATTCAGATTCTCTTGCTACTTTTGCAACTTGCAGGGATTCAGAATACAGTCCAGTCTTGAAATAAGACAGAAAAAAACAACCAATATAAACCTAAAGAGCTTTAAAATCAGCAATTACATGTGTACTCAGTAAAAAAACAAATCAAGCAGCTTGAGCTATTTTTTAGCAACTAATTCCACATTCAAATTTGAAAAAAACATTGCCTGAATTGTAATTTTTAACCTTTTCACAGGTAAATCTTCCAATAGACTTATTTCACGCGGCCGCCATTTTTAAAAGCAAAATAGAGGCTCCGGTGGGAAGAAACACGGGAGTATCATTGGTAGTTACATATGAATGTTGTATACCTGGCTGTATATCTTATCAGGGAAGAGAAAGTGACACAAATTTATCATTTTGCCGCTTTCCGGGTGATCCGAAGGTCCGTTTCTGAATTTATGGTGAAAATAAAAAGGGATATCAGAGCTCATTTTCAGCTAAGTTAAGGGAAATGGCACTAGTTAGCAAACGTTTTCTTTCCCAAACACACGTTTTAGATGCTATTTATCAAACTCGAGTTAATGAACTGATTCTTTCACTATATTAGACTTGTCACAATACTGAATTAAAAGAAAAACCGTCAATTTCCCGCAAACATTTGAGGCACTGTAATGGCTTTACTTTGCAATGGCTTTCTTAAAACAGCGCTGATTTGTGTTCACGTGCTCAACAGAAATGATTGTGATTGGCCAAGAAGGTCATCAGTTCACCCTCCGCTGTTTACAGAGCACAAATACAGACGAGCAATATGCTTTATGACTCGACTAGTCTTCATATCTGCTTCGTGCTTCAGTGTCTATGTATCTGTGTTTGCACTAGGTGAAGAGCGGTAAACTGATGAGCACTGGTGAATAGTATGGTAAATCAGTGCTGTTTATGAACGCGCTCAGCTGCGTTTGAATGTCAGTGGGAAATGGACGTTTTTAAAACTTCAGTAACAGGACAACACTATTACAGACAACACGAGGGTGTACTACAGAGGACTGCAGAGTTCTATCGCTCACCGGGTTACATGGGCTGAAGCAGAAAAGCATCCCCATGGTGTTTAACTGCTGCCAAAAACTGAGGACACTGGAGCATATTACTCTTAAAGAGATTGTGATGTTGTTTGATGCTAAATTGCTTTTAATTGTTTAAATTAAACTTACTGAATGATATTAAAGTGATGTTTACACCATTTCTGCATTTTGAATTCTCGGCAACAGCTGGAGGTTTGTAGTCCACAGCATGTTACTGCAATGTTTACAGTGCTGGTCCTATACTTCCGGGTTTCTTCCCACCGCAGCCTCGCTTTGGTTCTTTAAAATGGCGGCCGCGTGAAATAAGTGTATAGAGTGAGTTTAACAGCTTTAAAACCTTACACTTTATTCCAGTATAGTTTTCATGGCAACTAATAAAGCTTCAATTAAGAAAGGTGGCAGATTAAAATTTTGGTTTGAAATTCTGGCAGTTATGTGACATTTTCTGAATTCTGTACATTCTAAGGCCCAATCCCAATTCTATTCCAATCCCTTCGCCTTGGCCCTTGAAACAGAGTGTGAAGGGGAAGGGCTTCAACATTTACCCCTAAGAAATGGGACAGCGCTACAACACCTGCACACGTCTTCATATGTTGTCGCGATCTCCTGCTTCATATGAGATCGACGATCACGACTGCTGTAGTTATTCCAGTTGTGCTATTTTTGGTATTTATCTTCAGGAAAATCACTGAAGGCAACGATATCATGTCATAATGTAATGTGGCAACACGATTGTAACTGTACTGTGCAAAAAAGTGGCCATATTCATCTATGTCAGGGGTCACCAATCTCGTTCCTGGAGGTCCGGTGCCCTTCAGGGTTTAGCTCCAACTTGCCACAACACACCTGCTTGGGTGTTTCAAGTATACCTAGTAAGACCTTGATTAGCTTGTTTGGGTGTGTTTGATTAGGGTTGGAGCTAAAATCTGCAGGACACCGGACCTCCAGGAACAAGTTTGGTGATCCCTGATCTATGTAATCACACGAAAACAACATTAACATTATAGCATACACTGTAAAAAGCTCATTCCCAGCCACTAGACATTTCTCACAGGGTATCTGAGCGTTTTCGAGTGTCATATTGTTGTGGGACTATTATACAGGAGTTATTATTATGGATAATAGATAGTAAAATTTAGCTGTTTTTATTTTAGTGTTTTTTTTAAAAAGCATGACGGTAAAACACAAACGCGATTATCAATGTTTTAAAATGTATTCTTGTTTGTTGTAAAAATTCGTAATAATGATGAAAAAAATAATTTGTGCATCTTCTGACCTCCGTGTGCAGCCATGATGCCATTGTAGATGGTGTATTCAGGGAATTTTTATTATCCCTCGGTTTTGAGTTTGGTCCTGAAAAATCTCCGTTTGAAGGGGTATCTAGCCATTCCCCTTACACTGAAAAAAGTGTTGCATGCAAAACTGTTGCAAACAATTTATTTGTGTTGAATTTAAACAAACAAATTAAATTTAATAATGTTTAACTTAATTTGTTTGTTTAAATTCAGCACAAATAAATTTTTTACAACCACTTAACTTAAAGAAATTGAGTAAATCCAAGGAATCATCTTTGAATAATTTTTTTCAGTGTAGCCCTTCGACTTCAAAGAGAGCTAAAGAGAATTGGGACACCCCTGGGGGTAAGTGGAAGGGCTAAGAGGTAGAATTGAGATTGGGCCTAAATCTCAAATGTGAATCTGTACTCTATGCGACTGCTTGTGGGAACATGTGGTTAAGTTGTCCCAAACCTGATTCAAACTTAAAAAGAATGTTGTTTAATAAATCAAAATATTGAAATGTTGTTGATATTAGAAAATAATTCTTCATTTAACATTAAGTTTTGAAAAAAAATTATTTAATATGAAATCGCTGTCGGTCGAGTCGCTCCTCCCTCTGTGATGGACATTTACACCACACATGCTGCATCCGAAAAGGCACCAGCGTTGTGGCTGACCAAACACACCCCTCATACAAACTCTTCACTTTGCTACCGTCAGGAAAGAGATCCAGAAGCATTGGAGCTCTCACATCCAGACTGTGCAACAGTTTCTTTTCACAAGCCGTGACAGACAGACTTCTAAACATGAAGAAACTGGACTGATACACACACACACACACACACACACACACACAAATTAACGGACAACTAAAAGAATATTTGCACAACTGCTAATTTACACTGCTCTATAAAACATGTCTACCTCAATGACAAATGTCTACCTGTACAGTATTTATATTTGATCAAATATTTGCACAACATCCATAGTGTACTGGTCAGCGTTACGGTTACTGTTTCTTGTCTTGTCCTGTCTTGTCTGTCCTGTATTATCCTCTTAAGGCCCAAGGTGTTTTTTTACATGCATTTTTTTATTTCTCTTTGCTGTTTGGGCTTATTAGAACCTAATTAGAAAAAATTTGAAAAGTATGATACAATGTACTTTTAGAGAAAAATTATGTCCATATATGTGGACTCGTGGTCCGAATATACATAAAACACTTTCTCCTGAATTTTTTAAATGCATATTTAACATTGAATTTTTTTTTTATCTTGTTTTGACTATCAGAGAGTAAAAACTTTTTTTTTTTTTTTGGACAGTTAAAAATAGGGTTTGGGACATTTCATATGCTGCAAAACAGTTGCAGGATGACACTGTCTGTCTGTAACAAAATATATAACATTTAAAATATTTTAAATAGCCACTTAAGAGCTAAAATGTGCTGTCCACATATGTGGACACTCAAGCCCTAGGAGGTTATTTGACCTAAATGTTGCACAAGCCGCACTTTGCGCACTTATTCTTGTTTTATTTTAGTTTATCTTATCTTGTTTTATTTCATTCTTCTATTTTTTATAGTAGTGTGTAGTCCTGTGTTATGTCGTTTGATGCAGCACCTTGTTTCACTGTGTACTGCACTGTATATTGTTGTGATGAAAATAAAGCCAACTTGACTTGACTTGAAATGTCTTAACTAAGCCCAAGTTCAGCTTTAACATTTCTCCTCTACTAGCATTTATTAACTGCTGTTTTAACAGTGTAAACGGTGAACTCTAAATTGGCATTAATGACAAGATTAATAGTGCAGTTTTACCTGTTCTGAACCTGCCCTGAATGCAAATGTCAGAATATAGTCAAGATGGCACAGTTAAGTAAAGATCAATTGGTTTAATCACACTGTCCACACATTAAAGATCATCATCTTTCAAAATATGGCTGAAAGGGAAACTAAACAGTATTTTCTTTAACCACAGGATCCTTGAAGTGAAGCTAGTGATGCGGGCATCAGGTCATCAAAAAGCCTTTAGTAAAATTCAATGGACTTATATTGAAAGTAACTCATTTCTCTTTTTCATTACAGGCTGGCAGAGGAGAGAGAACAGACTGAAAAACATATGAAAGAAGATCTGGACATGATGATCCAGGTAAGAAGTTAGGTATGTTAGCACAATGTCTCTTATCCTTTGGAGGGCTGGAGAAGTGAGGTAATGAAGGGCTGAAGATGGGTAACAGGACTTTAAGCTTAGTAGAGAAGATATCTGCTGCGTCCCAATTCACGTACTTGTACTCAGGGCTTTAGATGAACTTTTTTTCATTATCAGCCACTGTGGCTAGTAGATTTCCAACATTACTAGCCACTCGTCATTTTCCCTAGCCACAATTTTGTTGTTGGGAAAATATATTTTATTTGCATAAATTTGACTTTAACACGCTAAAATGACTTGATTTAGATTTTGTGCAATGTCCACATGCCTCCTCATTCATTTCACTTTTTGTGTGTGTTGTTTATTAGCTTGCACATTGTGCATGTGCAAATGGGTTGTGTCGCATTGCAATCAGTTTTTATTTCACATGACTTTTCAGGACTCAAAATTAAGTATTTACCAAATTTATCTCTGACCACACCAAAAATAAATAATTATTTCTTGGCCACAAATTTTATATGTGTCAAAACAAGCTAAATATTGCTGTATGCATGTGTTTTTTAACTCAACAAAACGTTTCTTTAAAAAAAATGTTGACATTTAAAAAGGAACTATTGTCAGGTATATAGGAAGGTAGATGTCCAGTGATTGGAGTAGGGCTGGGCGATATGGCAAAAATCTCAATAATTTTTTTTCGCATTTTGACTAATAACGATATATATTTCTATAGAAGTTGTTAATACTTTCAGCTTTAAAAGAGTATCCCAACAAAACCCACATAGCCACAAAGATGAGAAGCTTCATTAAATAACATTTTAAAGTGTTGTTTATCAACAAAAACAGTTTACGCAATGCTGTGATTTATTTGAGATTTTGATAATACTTATGATATTTAAAATAAAATATAATATTCTGAATAACAGCATATATACAGTACACAAACAAAAATACTTATTGCAGTTTCTAAAAATAAACAATTGCAGAATTATTTTAAATGTTCTACTTAATTAAAATTGTAAAAACATTCATCATTAAAATAAACAACAGTTTAAAAAGCACCTGTTTTACGCCTTTTTTAGGATCTGTACAGTTTCAGCTCAAAACACCCATCAGATTATTTATTCTACCCCTTACATTCTAATATTACATTTTTCTGCTCATAACACTAGCTGTTTTTTGTGCCTGTGTGTTTAATGCTAGATAAACAGCACAGTGACAGGCGTGAAGGAAGCAGATCTCACGTAACGTTTGTGAGAAAGACTACAGTAAGAACTTTCCCAATAATTATTTGATGTATTTGACACTGAGACAGTGACTACGTTTACATGGACACCAATAATTTTATTTTAATGCGATTAAGACAATACTCTCATTAAGAGTTAACCATGTAAACAGCGATTTTTTATTAATTTAATCAGATTAAGGTCATAATCAAACTAAAGAGAAATTAAATTAAGACATGTGGAGTATGCCGATTTTAGTTGCATTATTGAAGTGCAGTACAGACATGTAAACACCTTAATCGGACTATTACCGTCATGTAGGACTTTTCGCTGCATTTTGCGATAGGATAGTCCACACACACGCACACACACGACACTCTTTGCACCTAACGATTCAGTGTAGACCACAGACACCTGCATCATGAAATACGGAGGTTTTTTTTCTTCCATTCAGCATGCGGTATGAACTTCCATAAAAACAACAGTCTTCCAGCAGTTCATGGTTGCATCCAATATCTCGTTTGTCACGGGGGGCATGCCCGAATGAAAGTGAAAGTGCCAAACCACAGTTAAAGTCGACAAATTAATAATGAAACGCCCGAAATTACATGAAACTCCGGAGGAAATGCGGAGAGCGGGGTTACGCAATGACGTTAATCGCATTATGTGCTATAACGTGTAAAACAGGATCATGAAAGAAACATTCAAAAAACAACATGTAAACACCTTAATCATATTATTGTCTTAATTAGATTAAGGCAAATAATTCGATTACTGATGTCCATGTAAATGTAGTCAATGTCGTTACAAAGTTCACACACGCACATGTTTAACTTTGCACTGTTTTTACATGCAAATGTGACAGGATACACGATAATATCCACTGCTGTATGAATATCTGTTGTTAATGTACAAAATAAACCTGATTTCACATCCACAAACCGGGATTGAAGCGTTGTCTTTTATAATTGTATGATATGCGGCTGTGGCAATGAATTACATCGATTTTACTGTTTTTAACGTACTTTTTTACAAACATGCACTGTTTTAGAAACGTTTTAAACTTGTAAAACTCATTCTTGATGACATTTAATGATGGTTGATGATCACAGCGAGCTGAACAGATCTTATAATCCTGTTTGCTTTGCGCATGTCCTGTCTTGTTGATATGATTATACGTGTTACTATGGAGACATGTTAATGCGCGGCTGTCAATCAAATCAGTGGGCGGGGAAACCGCACTCCTACGTCACGTTGTGGTGGGCCTCAAAATGGGCGGAATTTGGATCCTATTTTAACATCAGGAAATTTAAAAACAGAGACTTGTTGTGTTTCTATCATCCCAATAGGATTATACCTACACACAGCTCTGTCCAAACAGCTTACAAAAATGATTTTCATCATGGGTGCCCTTTAACAGCTAATACTGCTGGTGGAAAATGAATCGAGCTCGCTAAACAATACTGGGTAACGTAGCATATTTCTAATATCATCACAATTACAGATTCCTATTGTTGCATATGTCTGCTGTGTGATTGGCTCTTTGCATTGATCAATATTGAGTAAAAATACCCATAGCTTATCATCGTTATTGACATCAATTTTATCACGATTCGATATGATATCGTTTACCAGCCCAGACCTAGATTGTGGTTTATAATATAACATTTGGAAATCGTTTCCTTACAAAAACACATCGATCTGCCTCAAAAGAAATGTGTCAACACCATACTCAAACACAGTCTGACAGAAAAAAGTTATATACACCAAGAATGACTTGGTGGTGAGGAAATTATGGGGTAATATTCATGTTTGGGTAAACTGTACCTTTAACATACCCACATATGCATCTGTTTGTTGGTGACTGGGCTGAGTGAGTGACTGGTGACTTTAGGAATGAGCCTATACTCTGAACCTGGCATGAGTTGATAATTCATCACCCTGGTACAACCTTGTAAAATACAGCAGGGTCTCTATCATAGCTTCAATCTCACAACAACAAAACCCTGAAGCCAGAGCATTGAGCTTGAAGGAAAGAGTGGAGTATTTTTAACTAAGCATCTCTTCTACCTTTAACAAAAGAAACATGCAGAACATCACCCTGTGGCCTACCTTCAGTCCTGCTGTAAAAGTTTAACAGAGCACTCTTTCTGCCGACATGCTCTCTGCTTCCCCAGGGTGAGTGATTTTAGAGATCCTCGCTTTTATGCAGGGCCACCTGAGACATGCATTAATGAAAGAGTTTTGAAAAGGGACTGGGATAATCGAGCTGTATTAAGACAGCCCTGCTCTGAGCGCTAAGTGTGTTTGTGCGGTGTACGAGAGGGCGATGACTCCACTCTGACAAATTAAGGAAGGGGGATTTGACCTTGAGCGTCATTCAAAGTCTTTGACTCGTAGTTCTACTTTTCAGCTTTGACGCATTGAGTTCTTCTTTGTTCCAAAAGCAAAAGGAATGCTTTTATTCTACTTCCATCAGGACCATTATACACAAAGAGAATGTAGAGTCGATAAACCTGAATGGCTAAAAGTGACTTCAATGTGTTTTTAAAAGCAAGTCATTCTTTGTTAGAAATTGCATTAATATTCACATTCCAATTTCCATTCAATGTCGCAAATTTGAAAAAGCAAAAAACACAAACAGCTGTGAATCCATGTGTGCAAGAGAAGGAAATCTTCACTTCATGGGGAACTGCTGCAAATTATTAAAAAATAAAAATGACAGTAGCTCCAACTGTGAAACCGCTGTTTTCCTTGTTACAAAAGAACTGCCTTGCACCTCAGAGAGAGGACAAACACCACACAACAACCCAAATGCTGTTATGACATCTTGCGATGCTGCATTCATTTTGAAAACCTTCTCAACAACAGTTATGAACAAGCAAACTACTATACTAACAGCTACCATATACAGCTGAAGTCAGAATTATTAGCCCTCCTGAATTATTAGCCCCCCTGTTTATTTTTTTCCCCCCCAATTTCTGTTTAATGAAGATTATAAACATAATAGTTTTAATAACTCACTTCTAATAGTTGGGGTTTTTTTTTTGTCTTTGCCATGATGACAGTAAATAATATTTGACTAGATATTTTTCAAGACACTTCTATTCAGCTTAAAATGACATTTAAAGGCTTAACTAGGTTAATTAAGTTAACTAGGCAGGTTAGCGTAATTAGGCAAGTTATTGAATAACGATGTTTTTTTCTGTAAACTATTGAAAAAATAAATAGCTTAAAGGGGCTAATAATTTTGACCTTAAAATGGTTTTAAAAATATTTAAATCTGCTTTTATTCTAGCCAAAATAAAACAAATTTCTCCAGAAGAAAAATATTATCAGGCATACTGTGAAAATTTCCTTGCTCTGTTAAACATCATTTGGGAAATATTTTTAAAAAGACAAAAAAAATAAATAAATAAATAAATCAACGGGGGGGCTACTAATTCTGACTTCAACTGTATGTGCATCTCTGCATACGTTATATTGTGACAGAAAGCTCATGCTCCAGACTGTCATCAACACACTCAGGCTGAGACTATAGATTAAATAAATACATTTCTGCTTCTTGCACGGAATGTTGTGCTTCATAAGACATTAATATCTCATAAGGAGCCACAGGTATTACATTTTCTTATTAAAAGTGCTGAAATCCCCAAGGGCCATTTTTTTTAGCTAAAAATCTTTAATGTTGTTACAAATTTTGATCTTAAATGGGATGAGAGCAACATTTAAGTGAGACAATGACATAGGTGTGAGACAGATCAATGATGAGGGTGCGTTTCTGCAGTCTTCTCAAAAATGATTAGAATGGGCTAAACTAGTAGTATCCCAATCACTTAAGATATTGATGGTTTCGGATTTCTGCCTTCCAATCCATCCCAGCATTGATCAACATTTATCTTTTTTCTCATTACTTTATCAATATGATTATTTGAATAATGAATAAATTTAACACATTGCTTAATATAAGAATGTTCATTGTCCTTGCTCCTCTCTTTGTCTGTCTATTTTAATTTTATTTTTCAGGAGCCACAAAACCAGGTCATGGAGACATTTTGAGTGCAACTGCTGAGCTTGATGACTGGAAACAACGGATTCTATTGTTATTTCTATGAGTTAATACTGTCTAAAATGTCTCAAGCTATTTTGCTATTTTTACGGTTAATTCTTTTAAAGCGGTTTCCTTTTTATGCAAAATTGACTTTGTGTGTAAGAATATGGCAGCCTGAATGCTGTTTATATCAGTTTTGAACTAGTTTGATAAGACGGCTGAGAGTACGGAGAAACAACCTTGGGTTTTTATAACAGATTGTCTCTTGCCTGTGTATATGGGTCCGATGGGTCAGTTCTACAGGTCTGAGATTAGCTCTTAATTTTTTTTTTCTTCACTTCCGCCATTAGTGACGTTTTTTTTTCCCTCTCCGCTGTCACCACTGGCTTGCATGGTTCGGGATCTGTAGAGCTGCGCATCGTTGGATTTGCCCATCAATATTTGGACTCTCAGTAGTGGTTATTAAACCACACTAAACTGAGCTAAACTGAACTAAACTTAAACACTACAAACTGAACTACACTGTTCCTATTTACTGTGACCTTTTATGTGAAGCTGCTTTGACACAATCTACATTGTATAAGCGCTATACAAATAAAGGTGAATTGAATTGAATTAAATCTTAATTGTCTACGGGCGACCTGACCCAAGCCTCCTGTCGCCATCCCGATCTGGACTCTGATATGACCCTGCATTGACATACATATTTAGAATTGTCTATCTTTGCCATAACCAATCATAAAAATGTTAACCGGAATCACACCCTTTCTGGTCTCGTAGAGGGTATATTTGTTGTTGATTTTGTGATTGTAAGCAGAGTGGCCTAGGAACTCATTGCGAGTGTTGAAGCTGGCTTTTGCTGATGAAACTGCAACCTATCTTCAGTAAACTTTTTTTGTAAACTTTATTTTATTTTTAGTAATATTTATTTGAATCTCTGACTCTTCTTCATCTGACAGACTGGTGATTCTTTGGGTTAAAACTGCTAATTATCCCTACAATATGGACTAAATTTAGAAAACACACTGGTTTGCATAGGTCTTCTATTTTTTTCTCCAATATTTAAAAACCACTGTTTTGAACCAACCAATACAGACGGGTTTCAGAATGAGGTTTGATAAGGACATAAAAACCATTGATGACCTCTACAAGAGTGGTGTTTTCCTTTAATAACCTTTCTTAAAGATTTGACCTACCTAATTCACATTTATTTCATTTTTTTGGCACTTTGTGCAAAAACTACTTCCTCATTTTCCAAATCGTCCTCCTGAATCTCCACTGGATGACTTATTAAAGCTTAAGCCACACTCAAAACATTGCATCTCTGTCATTTATCATCTGATTCACATTATTAATCCAGGCTCTGCAAATCAAGCCAGAGGTGCTTGGGAAGAGAACTTAGGTTTTGAGTTATCTGATGAACACTGGGAGCATATTCTTGAGCTCACACACACCTTTTCTATATGTGCAAGACATGGACTTATAAAATGTAAGATTCTACAAAGTGTTTATTAGACTAATGTTAGACTTGTAAGCTGAAACATACACGTCAGTGATGCATGTAATAGGTGCACGCAATAACCAGCAGATATCATCTACATGTTGTGGGAATGCCTTAAATTATTTGATTATTGGACTAAAATATTTAAAACTTTGAAAGATACGTTCAACATGGATCTGGATACATGGACATTTTTGGGTTGGCAGTAGATGATAACTTTTTAGTAAAGGTACTTTTTTAATGGTAATATTACTACTTTAATAGCAAGATGTCTAGTCCTCTTAAAGTGGAAACCTGTCTCTCCACACTCTTTTTTTTTATAATAATTTTTTAGGGCTTTTCACCTTTATTAATAGGACAGTGGAGATTAACAGACAGGAAAGTATGGGGAGCAGAGAGAAGGGAAGGATTGGCAAAGGACCTCGAGCCGAAAAATGAACTCGGGTCGCCGCGAGCACCTGGGTGCTATATGTCAACACACTAACCACTAGGCTATTGGCGCCGATTCTCTCCCCTCTTTTGCATGGATTAAAAAAAGGGTTTACTTGCATTAAATTGAAAAAAAAAAAGACTATCACTTACTGGTTCTTTAAAGACCTTTGACAAGTTGTGGTGCCCCTTTTTAGATTTTCTGCTGGCTAACTCTCTTGATTCTTAAACTGAGCAATAATATATGAATACATATTTATTATTCTTTTTCATTTTGTTTTATTCTATTATTATTATTTTATTCTTTCTTTATTTTTTTACTTATTAATTATGATTATTTAGTTTTTTATTGGAAGTTATGGGCTGTTGAGGGAGGAAAGTGTTTATTTGAGGTAGTGTTAACAACATGGAAGGATAATTATAAAATGAATGTTGGAATTGACATTCCATGTAAAAAAAAAACAAGTAAAAGAAATTTGAAATGGAATAAGCTAAATTAACAATAATGAGGAAAAATATATAATTATTAGAATGATTACTGAACAATAAAATTCATGAGTGTCAATCCAAGCAAGTGTTTAACCAAACTAAAGGAATTAACAAAACAATCCTTAAGTCTTTAATATTGGCTGAACTTAATATTGGGAGTTCAACCAATAATCACAATCTAACTGTGGAATGGAAACAAAGACAGGAGAATGAAAATTTTATTTTGTTATCAACTATTCCTTTAATCGAGCACATATGTTTTTATGCACATTTTAAGATGCCAGTTCCACCTGTTTCATGCAACTTACAGAAAAATGTGAATCGAAACATAAGTTATGTGACAATCCAACATTAACTTACACCTATTCGTAACTTTTTGATAGTTACTTTTAGTGGCTAATTAGTGGATATTTTAGTACAATAGGTGGGGTTTGGTTTTTTAAAATCCTACATTTTCGTACAACTGCACTTCACTGTAAAAAAAAAAAAAGTTGACTCAACTTAAAGTTAAGACAACAAACTTCAGGACATTTTTGACTTGATTCAACTTGAGGTGTAAACTTCCATTGGTCTCACAGTTTGGTTCGGTTACAATTATCATGCCATCAATTCAATTCAAGATCTCGGTGCATTGATGATGCTTTCCATACACATTTTTATATTTTACTTCACAGCACAAGAATTCTTGTATTAAAATCTATAATTTTTTTAAATAAACTGTATATGCATTTGTAATACAATATTGTCCTTTAATACAAGCAGTCAGATATATGAACTGTACCTTTAATTTTAACTACTCAAAGAAAACACTCTGCATCAAACAAAGCTCAAGTACATCCACAGAACAACATGAGCATTTAAAGCAAATAAACAAACTAATATTAATCCCGCTTGCTTTTTGAGTGTTGTTGAGCGAGTTGTTAAATGCCTATGATTGGTTACACGCTCAACAGAAAAAGCTGCGATTGACTCTAATGCACTGGCGCTGTTCACCAATAAGTTTTATTTACTCGCGCTCGCCTCCCTTGCCATTGTATTCTACTGTGACATAGCGCATATGTATAAGTAATAACTGGTGATGATCTATTACTGAACCGACAACAAATTGTCCACGTCTGCATCGCGGTGCACCAAAGAAACACCCCCCCTCCCTTTTTTTTTTTTAGAGTACACTTAAAAATGTCCTTTGTTGCCTTAAAATTTTAAGTTGAGCCAACTTTTTTTACAGTGTAGTATGAATTCTTGCGAAATTACTACCCTGACAAAATGTAAAATATTTACATTTCCTCATACGGTCAAGACGGACAATATTCTTGCAATAGAATCAGCATGTATATTTAGTATATACATTTTTTTTTTCCTGAGTGTAGAAAAAAAACATTTGAATAGTTCCACTGGCATTAAAACGTGTTCTCATAGAACCATTAATGACTATTAAGACCTTTCGTTTTTGAAAGTGTGTTTTTGAGACAAAAAATATATATATATTCTCACAAAATGCCACAAAATTTGATACTAACATTCAAATATGAGCTGTGACTTAAAAGACAGCATACAAAGTAAATTTGTTAATTTCATAATTTGATGAAGACTTAAGCAATATAGGGAAATATATAATGTACTATAAACTGATACATGTCTTCCTAACAACAGTAGCATTAGCCTCTCTGCTGCCCCCACAGTATACAGGTCTTCCAAAAAAAAATCTGTGTTTAGCTGCTTTCATATTTATTATCTTTAATATTTAACATTTGCATTATCCTCCATCCAGCAAAATAAACTGCTAAGTGCTTGACACAAAGCGCTCTGTCATTTCCTCTGAGGACTCCGCACACAGTCTAAGTCTCCTGTCATGTTTACTTGTATCAGAGAGACAGAGATCCACTGAACCCGGCAGGTAAAAAAACGACCTCGCCACCCTTGTCAACAAATGCACAAAATGGAAATCGAGAAGGAGAGAAAAATGCTCCGAGACTGAGTGTGCGTAATGTGCTAAATCATTTACAACGATCGTCCAATTATTAGAGAAGCGTATATCCATCTAATTTTGCGTTTGTTTGTTTGTCCTTTTCTCCCTTCATCACCACTAAAGCAACTAATTGTATTTTTCATAATGATCAATTGTCTGAATGATAATTGTGTGTTTTCAAAATCATTCCCACGGTTACTTGCGTAATTACAGTAATCTTTCTAAATCATGCAACCTGTCATTGTTTTATTAGGCCTCTTACAGACATTGTACAGACATTACTAAACAATTACCGATCAATTACATCAAATGTCAAATGACAAAGACAAAAACAAAGTCAGAGGAGTCCTTCTAAAAGAGGCAGGACAAGAAATATGTGACATCACTTTCTTTGGTGACTGTCTCACTCGTCATAGCCACTAATAAGTATTTTACTGCAAGTGTACTTCAAACTATTTCAGGGAAAATAGAAAAACTGCTTAGGTTACTATAGGATACAGGGAAGGATACTATAGGCTACATTCCTTCCTCTCTTATGCACCAGACACTTTGTTAGAAACACTTCACATTTCTGCTTGTACAAAGAGCTCTGTCAATTTTTTTCTTTTTTCTACAACCATTTTAAGTCTTTAAAGGTTGCATAAAATTAAAATAAAGTTTTTTAGATGTTAGTATCAGTATAGTTCGTTTTTAAGATATCTGTTAGCTAGTGTGCTCCAAAGAATTTGCATTATGAGGTATAAAATTGATGTAAACATGTAAAGCTTGTAGTTTGTCACTTCCGCCTGAATGGAGCAACAATTTATTTACCTCATACAGTACCACCTCATACTTCAGCTTCTCATCAAATTGTGACCAGTGGTGTAGTCCTTGCTATACACACACACGTATACTCAGTATGCTTACTTTTTTCCACGAGCTGTTTGGGTATTACCACTTCTGAGGATCAATAACTGCATATACCCTCGGTATACTTACTTATTTTTCTGATTAAACTTCCATAATTTGTGTATTATTATAAATTCTTACTTAAAAATGTATATGTGTGTAAATGCATATACATTTTTTTTTGTTTACCCCAAAATTATCTGTTCCTGATCCGCCCTAAAATAAAAATCCTAAAATCGCCCCTGTACAACAGTATTTCACATTTGTCTTAACCGTGCCTACCGCTACAGGGAACGACACTATATATATAAAACTAGAATGTTTTTTTAGGAGGCAAAGACTACTCATAAATCACGTAACAATATGAAAGGGTGCTGTCAAAGATGACCCCCAGACTCTTAACCTGAAGGGAGGGAGTAATGACAGAATCATCTGTGGGAATAGAACATCTATGTGATTTATTTAAAGTGGATCTTGTACCTATAAGTAGAAGTAGAAGTTCAGTTTTATTGTCATTTAATTTCAAGTTTGTGGTGAACCAGGATTTGATGTCTGCAAAGCAGTTAGTAAGGGATGAAGGTGGGAGTTTGTGGTTGGGTTTGGTTGATAGGTAGAGCTGGGTGTCATCTGCGTAGCAATGAAAATGAATTTGGCGTTTGAGGAAAATATAACCGTGGAAGAAGATTGATGATAAATAGCAGGGGACCCATGTATATGTATTATAGGTTTAATATGTTAGAGTTAATAAAAATGTATACACTTAAATATTAAATTAACAATATAAAAAAAAAAATTGTGCTTTTTTCTTACTGTTTTTACACAAGTGGGTCCAATTTTTTTTGTCTCGCACCTCAACCCTACGGGCCAGCACTGGGGAAGTGCAACACTATGTCCCACCCTCTCTAAATTTTTCTGTTGAGATTGTTTAATTTAATTGTAGTTATTTAATTATTATTATTATTATTAAATAGTTTATAGTTACTTTTATTTTCTATTATATAACTTCTATTCCTCCACATTTAGATTCTTTTTGTTGCTGTTATTATTTTGTTATTGTTGTTATTAATTTTTTAAGGTCACGAGCGGTTGTGTAAGCATTTCACTGCATATCATTCTGTGTATGACTATGAATAAAATAGTTCTGTGTGTAATTTTTAAACCATCAGTCTTAAAAAATCCTGATCAAAACAAGCTGAAGATATTTTCATTTTATTCTGTGACACCAAGAAACATCAGTAATATCCAAATGATGATTTTTTTTAATTAGCTTATACATTTAGCTTATACATTTCTTGAAAAAGAAAGTGGCTCAAACTATTTTTCTCTCAAACCTTCCAAAGAGTAGATTTCAAATAGACAGAGATGTTGTGAGCTTACTAGTTTTATCGTTTACAATTATTGACCACGGACATGTCTTAAGTACATAATTAGCTACTAATTAGCTCAAAATGAGTTTTTCGTATTGCCTCTGGCACCAAGCGAGTCAGCTCCGCCGCCTCTGGCGACCCCTCAAATAAAACAGGTGCGAGATGCCCTTGTTTTTTACTTGCATATATTTGACTTTCTTAATGTAACATTTCATATTTGTTCAAGCAGTCACATCACTGCATGAGTCATTGATCGCGAGAGAGAGAGGGGGGAAAAGAGAGAGAGAGAGAGAAAGAGATGCAGACATTTTAGAAGGTAGGAGTTAATCCTGTTATACCACAATGTTATACTGTAGAAACTGCCATCTTCACTGTTAAAATCCTTCCACTCCCATAACATTTCAATTATATTCAGACTATTAATTAATTCAGACTGGACCTCCAGGTGAATCCTTGATATGGAGTCATTATAGAAATGCTCCAACATGGTTGTATTTTCTCAACTGACTGCATAATAATTGATGCAACTGCTCATCTACGGTTGACGTCAAAATTATTCACCCTCCTGCTAATTTTTTCTGTCCTTTTCAGATATTTTGAACAGAGAACATGAAGGCTAACAATTTTGACTTCAACTATATGTATATATGAAGAGTTCAGATGAAAAAGCTGCTAAATGCCACTTAGCACAAAAATGAGCCAATAACATTGAGCTAATGCTTTACGCATGTAGTACATATTCAACAAATATTTTTGCTTCAAATCATCTAAATCCCAGCATCAGCACATTCAGAAATAACAGTTTGTTTGCAAAAACCTCTAAACGCCACTTGCCTTTGACAGCAAAAGCCGTTATGTCTCGAGAACCAATCAGAAGGCGCAAATCGAATCATATGTTTTCAATGTAACGGTTGAAATCATATTTAGATTTTAAAAGATGGAGTTTGACGAATGGTCATTTATAAGGGATTTACGAAGCATAAATAGTCCTCACTTTAGATTAGGACACACAAAACTGCATGAAGTTGACTTAATGAAGCATTTATTAACATACATAGTAACCATTTCTGTATGCATGAATAATAAGATATATACATGTTATTTCAATAGCTTATTAAATCATTTACTAACTCATTCTGAATGATCTTAAAAATGAATCGACTACTCAAATACAAATGATTTGTAAACAATGTGATACTTAATTTAGTCATGAAAAATAAATCACTCACCAATTATGAAAGTACAATTATTAAGCACATTATAAACGTGCTTAAGTCCAGAATTAAGCATTTGTTACTGCAGTTATAAAATGCTTACTAAAGTTTATCAATGTAGAGTTAATGCTTCACAAACAATGAATTCACTACATGCTAATGCTTAATAAATGATTCATAGTGTGTACCTATTATAAAGTGTTACCGATGTTTTTACACTACATTATTTGAATCTAACAAGCTTAGCTTACAATGTTTACATTGCTATACTTACATAAAATTTTAATCCCAAATATCAGAAATGACTACAAATTGTCAAGATTTTATTAATGTCAATCTTAATGTTATTGATTAATGTAGATTTCATTAAAGGGCACCTATGGTGAAAGATTTTCAAGCTGTTTGGACAGACATATGTGTAGGTATAGTGTATAGACTGTCATATTGGGGTGAAATAAACACACCCAGTCCTTTTTTTTTTTTTTTTTCAATTTAATAACATAAAAACAGTGGACCAATTGGAGAGGTTTTCAGATCGACTGCAACTTGACGTAGGAGTGCAGTCCCCCTGCCCACCGAATTGACTGACAGCTGCGTATTAACATGTCTCCAGGCTAACGCGTATAATCACACCAACAAGACAGGACGTGCGCAAAGCAACCGGGAATAAAAGGTCTGTTCAGTTTGCTTAGATCATCAATCATCATCAAATGTGATCAAGAGTGAGTTTTAAAAGTTTAAAATGTTTTAAAACAGTGCATGTGTGGAATGAATTACAGCGATTTACTTCAGCTTTACTTCATCAGCACAGCCGCATGTCAGAACAATTATAAAAGAAGACACTTCAACCCCTGTTTGTGGACGTTAAATCAGGTTTATTTTGTACATTAACATAACAGATATCCATGCAGCAGTGGAGATTAACATGTATCCTGTCACATTTGCGTGCAAAAACAGTGCAAAGCTAAAAGCGCGCGCTGTGTGTGTCGACTCTGTGTGTGTGTGCCCGTGCTGTGTGTGTGTGCGTGAACTTTGTAACAACATTGTCTCTAACTCATCATTGCAACTCCACAACAAATGCATCAAATACTCCATGTTAAAATTCTTACTGTAGTATTTCTCACAAATGTTATGTGATATCTTCTTGATGAGGCAGCCGAGGGCTGAGATTGAAGCACGCTAACAGGCACCTGAGAACGATGGGCGGGGAGGACTAGCCTTAAAGGCCCAGTACAAGAAAACAGCAACAAGCTGTTAAAAGCTATAAAACAGAAACTTCAGAAAGGTATAATAAATAATCTGATGGGTGTTTTGAGCTGAAACTTTACAGACACATTCTGGGGACACAAAAGACTTATGATAATTCTGGAAAAGGGGGTAACCTAGGTGCCCTTTAATTAATTTTCATTCTGCTTAGTCCCTGGTTTATTATGGGTTACTACAGCGCAATGAACCACCAACTTACTTAAAAGATTTTTTTTTTTTTTTTTTTATCTTTAATTTTAGGTGTTTGTGTACTGTGTTTTATGTTTGGTAAAATAGTTTCTAATTGCATCTTTAGTGATTTTTCAACTAATTACATTTTGGATTTAAAGGTTTTTGCAAAAAAAAAAAAAAGAAAAAAAAAGCACAAGTTGATTTAACTGGTTTTGACACAAAAGAAAATCTACCTAAAAAAACAAAGAATTGTCTAAAGTGATATTTATGAAAAAAAAAGTTATTTTATTTACAAGCTAATAACCTGTCCATTATCTATAAAATGAAACTTCTGAACCTAATCAGAAGAGTCTGATAGAAAATGCTCACTTGCAAAAAAAGGTCTGATGTATTTAGAGAGTTTTGCATCTAAACACTTCACATATTATAGTATTCTTATTCTTGCAAAATATCAGCTCCCTATGAAGCTTTGTATCGTAATTCATCCATCCTGCTCTGCCTTTGTAACAAATTCACCACCTTCAATATTGAATTTCAAGACATTCACTCTCAGAATAAGCGCCTGCTGTGAGCAGTGTTATGCAGAATCAGCAGGTTTATTTTGAGGTGTCGTGTAAAAACAGAACGACAGGGTTTTTTTCCTGCAGTTTTTCAGAAATAATTCTTGTGATACTCACTCAGGGTGCCTGTCAAAATATTGCAGATGACTGATTAAAAAGCCTGCTGAGGAGAGAGAAAAAAACAGCACAGAAATCTGTTGGATGCAGTGAAGTGGATGTGGCACAATAATGAAGTCAAAATCTTTCTTTTCAAAATGTTTCGAATGAATGCCCCACGAATCCACACACTCACATACTTTTTTCTCTTTTGAGGCAAACTGTATTGAATGTTGCTTTAGTACAAAAATTACTTTTTTTGTTTTTGTAATCATGCTAGAAAGGCATAAAACACCAATATAGCGTACAAAAAAGTGCAATATTGTTGTGTTCAAACAGCAACACTCATTTTCTATTCTATTATATTAACTATTATATTTTTTTCTCTTTGTGTGCGATTTGGATATGTTTATTTTATTTTATTTTATTATTTTTTTTAAAACAAATA
This sequence comes from Danio aesculapii, assembly GCF_903798145.1. Taxonomy (NCBI): domain Eukaryota; kingdom Metazoa; phylum Chordata; class Actinopteri; order Cypriniformes; family Danionidae; genus Danio; species Danio aesculapii. Next base: position 21,380,549 of record NC_079441.1, on the reverse strand, counting down.
TTACTAATATTAAAGTGATGAAAGGGACCTCGCACCCGTGCTCACCACCGCCTGGTGGCCTTATGATGACAAAGAACAGTGGACAATACAAATTTGAGTGAACAAGTGAACATTCTTGTTTAAACAATGCTGAAGTCAGATATTCTGCTTTGAAAATGTCTTTGTTTTGGATCTTTTAACCTGCCCAATGCCAGTTTAGCCAATTATATTTCAGCACCCCAGGTTGCCTTGGTGGAAAACCGCATATTTCATTCATTCAGTCAGAAAGGCTCTCAAACCGTGCGACCTCTGGTGGAGAATAGCAGACTCCAAAATGAGACGCAGATTCAGAGTTCCACATGAGGTGGTTATTAATTAGCAAATAATATAAATATTACGAACGTAAACATTAGGTGGGCAATTTACATTTAAACCCCGTGTCAAAACAACACGCTACGTGATGAGATACGCAGTGATAGGCAATTTGCCTGTTTGCACCAGATGAAACATGACAGAACTTTCAACACAAGAAATGTGCACATATCTCTGAATCTCAAAGGCAAGTGCTCATCAGGTTAAGAGGGGTGTTGCGGATAGGGGATCCGTGCGCAAAGGAGAGGCACTTCATTTTAAGGATGAACTTTCTCTCTGAGAGAAAAAAAGGGCAGGTGCTCAAGCACCCAAACCCCCCTTTTGCACATGCCTGTTGTTTGATAACAGTAAAATGAAACAACTCTGCAAATGGAGATTAAACCAACTTCACCTTCACAGTCAAAACTGCGGCTGTTTATTAACCCTTGACAGTGGTGGAAAGAGTACTGAAACGTTATACTTAAGTAAAAGTACCATTGCTTGCCTAAAAATGTAGTGCAAGTAGAGTAAAAGTATCTGTTTTAAGTGTTACTCAAAGTATAAGACAAAAATTTGACCTTTCAAAAGTACTCAAGAGTAGTAAATATTACACTGCTAAAAGCTGATTCATTTACATGTAATTTGTGGATGTGTGTAAACGTAACATTCTGTAGTGCAGTTAAGTTATTGCCCAGCAGGTACACAACATCATAAGACGTTAATATTAGGTTAGATTTAGGCTGTGATGTCAGGTGACCAAAATTCAATGTCTAGCCAGTATTTAAGGACATTATTTTGATGTCCAATAACGACATCAAATGATGCTGATATTTGGTTGATTTTAGGTTGTGTTGGAAATTGACCAAAATCCAACGTTGAGCCAACATCTTAAACCAACATCATATTGACATGAAATACTGACATTTATTCATTAGGTAGGCAACCAAAATCCAACATCTGATAGATGTCATAGTGGTAGCGTCTACACAATGTCAATCTGTAAAATCATTAGTAGTTGATATTTGGTTGATTTTAGGTTGGACGTTAAATATTGTCATTGACCTGACATTAAGTTCGGATGTCAACCCGATTTTCATTTCCAAAGAAAATGCAACATGCCCACAACTTTGGGGTACAACATCAATCTGACGTCTTGTTGGCATCCTGTGCCTTCTGGGTGTTAAAGGCCATTTTGGTCATCATACAGTAAACATCCATCATCTTCTCATCAGTGACATGCATCTAAACAGCATCCTTATACTGGCCCATACCTACAATGGAATTTAATAGTCACAGGTTTTAAGAACTCTTCAAAATATATTCATCAGTTTTCAACAGAAGAAAGAAACTTGTTAAAGGTTTATAACCACTCACTGGAGTCTAAACACTGAGTACAGACTCATTTTTGAAAGAACTACCCCTTAAAGTGATGATCAGAGAAAAGCTAAAGAACCGAGTCAAAAGCAAACCGAGAGCGAGAGCAGTTTTCAGATTAAGGCTCACTCAAACGCACCTCTGAGCTCCTCTTGCTGTCAGTCAGAGAAGCAGAGATGTAATTGTTGCCTCGCAGGTTTACCTGCTCCTCACTTCTCAGATGAGACAGGAGTCCGCAAGCCAGAAATAATTACACACTGCACTTTGATGATTTCCAGCTCACCTCATGCAAACTCCACCTCCAGCATCACAACAAACACACCTCTATCTGGACAGTAATTACAGTGTGTGTGCGTCCATTTGTGTGCGAGGCTGCTATGATGGAGCTTCTGCTTAATTTAATAGCAAAGCTCCGCTGGGCACTGGCTCCATTTGTCTCTCTCTTATCATCATGGACTCGCTTGGTGTGGGTAATGGACAGCCATTCTAAGCAGAGCTAGACGACGCTGATGGATGTCAATTAGCGTTTAGTCTGTCGTCTGCTTTTCATCAGCCTTTTATATGGTGCATCTTATTTAGTGCTTATGAATGGTTTTCTGTTTTCCCTCCTCGCTTTCATGATATGATGCGGGTTTAATTTGAGTGAAATGGTTATGATTAAATGTGTTGTCGTCATTCCACATGTTGCAAAAGACCAAATGGCTTTCAGCTGAAGGTCATCATTGTTATGAAAGAAAGTTTTATTTAAAATATTTAATAATTGTTTCCCCAAAAAAATCTTGAACATATGGAGGAGCAAAAAAAAAAAAAAAAAAAGAATGTGGATGGACAGACAGATGCATGAATGCATGAATGTACAAATGAATGTACGAATGGATGGATGTACAAATGAATGGATGGATGTACAAATGAATGGATGGATGTACAAATGGATGTACAAACGGATGAACAGATTGATGGATGGAAATGGATCGTTGAATGGATGTACAAACGGACGGATAGACAAATGGATGGACAGATGGATGGATGGATGAATGAATGGACGTACAAATGGATGATGGATCGACGGATGGATGGACGGATGTACAAACGGACGGATGGACAGATGAATGGACAAATGAATGGATGGATGTACAGATGGATGTACAAATGGATGGTTGGATGGATGTACAAACAGACGGATAGACAAATGGATGGACAGATAGATGGATGAATGGACAAATGGATGGATGGATGGAATGATGGATGGCCGGATGTAGAAACGGATGTACAAACGGACAGATGGACGAATGGATGGATGGATGGATGAATGGACGAATGGATGGACTGATGTACAAATGGATGGATGGATGTACAAATGGATGATGGATGGACGGATGGATAGATGTTCAAATGGATGGATGTACAAGTGGACGGATGGACGAATGGATGGATGTACAGATGGATAGATGTACAGATTTATGGACCGATGCATGGATGTACAAATGGAGGGATGAATGGATGGATGTACGAATGGATGGATGTATGTATGTACAAATGTATAGATGGATGGATGGATGTACGGGTGGACCGATGGATGGATGTAAGGATGTATAGATGTATAAATGAGTGCTGGAAGAATGTACGAATGGATGGATGAATATACAAGTGGATGGCTGTACAGGTGGACGGATGGACAGATGGATTTACAGATGGATGGATGTACAGATAAATGTACAGAAGGATGTAATATTGTGTGTAAATTACTGAAGAGTTTTTTCTTCAGGTTATTTACATTTTATTAATTTTAACTTTAATTATTTTTTGTTTTTTCCATTTATTTTTATATTTATACAACACAATATTTGTATGTTTATTTAAGTGTTTGTTTTGTATTTATTTATTTATTTATTTATTACTGCATTTATTTCAGTATTTCTTTCCATATTCATTTATTTTCAGATTTATTTTTTGGTATTATTTCACTTTTCAGTTTGCAATATGAAAAAGGGGAGGCAGAATATATGTAGCTTCAGAGCATTATTGGTTAAAATACTCAATAATTGCCTCCCCAAAAGAAAGACGGGAAGATTGCACACATACATAATATAATTATTAAATGACAATAACTATTCTTAAACATCATATTGTTGCAGACAATAGTTCAAAACCAATTATTATCAATAATATACTGTGATGGCAATTACAAAGAGGAAAATCTGGCCTCTAGAATAGCATTTGCATATTAATAGCTTCTCAACAACATAATGAATTAATCCTCAGTCAGAGAACAAACACCATTCTTCACACCAGAAACCCTAAAACAGCCTAATTTAGCCTAAATCCCAACAATAACAGAACCTTAAACAGTAATAGGTCTCCTTCGCATATTCTCAGAGAAAACACATAAAACAGCACTTAATTCATCATTTAGCTCTATGTAAAGCATGCTGGGAGCTAAAAATCTCTTGCCGGTTTCAGGTAATGGCAATAAAACCCATTCACGTAGTCCCAACACAAAAGAATTAAAAAAACATCTGTTTGTGTATTTGTAATCATTTCAGAGCAATAAATTGGAAAAAAAGAGAAATGCTACATTAGCTCATTTTAATGGATTGAACAAGAGAGACATTTTCTGAATATAAAATAATTCTGAATTTAAAAAAAAAGAGCAGGTATTTGCTATCAAGCTCACACATATACTCACCAACCGCTTTATTAGGTACACCTGTCCAACTGCTCGGTAACACAATTTTCTAATCAGCCAATCACATGGAAGAAACTCAATGTATTTAAGCATGTAGACATTGTCAGAAAATCTGCTGCAGTTCAAACTGAGCATCAGAATGGGGAAGAAAGGTGATTTAAGTGACTTTGAATGTGACATGGTTGTTGGTGCTGGACAGGCTGGTCTGAGTATTTCAGAAACTGCTGATCTACTTGGATTTTCACGCACAACCATATATAGGGTTTTAAGAGAATGATCAAAAAAAGAGAAAATATCCAGTGAGCGGCAGTTCTGTGGGCGCAAATGCCTTGTGGATGCCAGAGGTCAGAAGAGAATGGCCAGACTGGTTCGAGGTGATAGAAAGGCAACAGTAACTCAAAAAAACACTCGTTACAACCGAGGTCTGCAGAAGAGCATCTCTAAATGCATAATATGTCAAACCTTGAGGCGGATGGGCTACAGCAGCAGAAGACCACACCGGGTGCCACTCCTATCAGCTAAGAACACAACACTGAGCCGACAATTCACACAAGCTCACCAAAATCAGACAATGGAAGATTGGAAAAACACTGCCTGATCTGATGAGTCTCAATTTCTGCTGTGACATTCGGATGGTAGAGTCAGAATTTGGCATCAACAAGATGAAAGCATGGATCTATCCTGCCTTTTATCAAAGGTTTAGGCTGATGCTGGTGGTGGTGTAATGGTGTGGGGGATATTTTCTTGACACACTTCTGGCCCATTAGTACCAATTGAGCATTGCGTCAATGCCACAACCTATTTGAGCATTGTTGTTGACCATGCCCATCCCTTTATGACCACAGAGTACCCCTCTTCGGATGGCTACTTCCCGCAGAATAACATGCCATGTAATCATCTCAGACTGGTTTCTTAAACAAGACAATGAGTTCACTGTACTCAAATGGCCTCCACAGTCAGCAGATCTCAATCCAATAGAGCACCTTTGGGATGTGGTGAAACGAGAGATTCGCATTATGGATGTGTAGCCGACAAATCAGCAGCAACTGCATGATGCTATCATGTCAATATGGACCAAAATCTCTGAGGAAAATTTCCAGTACCTTGTTGAATCTATGCCACAAGGATTAAGGCAGTTCTGAAGGCAAAAAGGCTAACACTGCATACATGCAAGCTTGTCCTGTTTCATTCTGGAGTAGCATTTTTTTATTTATTTTTTTTAGAAGTTGAATTGGGGTTAATATTTAGATATGAGAAAGGCCTTCACGATAGACAAAAAAAGAAACACGGTCTTCCTCAGAAGATATTACAGTCAGAAGCAATATCATCTCTTTAAATAAATCACCCAACAGACAGAGAGAGTGAAGGAAGATGACAGAGAGACAGAGAAAACAAAGTGAATGAATGGGGAAATGCTTTGAAAATCGCCTGAAGCGACGGGTACGGTTTTGGCTCTGACCATCTGCCAAGGTCACTCACAGCATCCCCTTTGGTTGGACCCGAGCTGCCAGCTCACACTGGCCAATCACCTGTGGGCATCTGTGTGGAATGCCTGGCTGAATGCCCAGCGTGGTTAACATCAATTACAGATCCTCTTCGCACATCAGCACAACTGAGTCACCTCTCTGCAATGCCGAATGAGCGCTCGCGTTTCCTGCGATTGAGGAAAATGGATCGCAACGCATGGATGAGTTTATTAGCACATCACAGGTGGAAAAACATTTGGTGATTTGTCGGCCTCACTTTTGTTCAGAGGAAATTCATCAAACAGCAGTTAGAAAATATGGCCAAGCTTGCTGTCTGATATCGTGACGGACAAAAAAAAATGTGGTTTAGATCAAGAGAAGGGAGAAAAATAAGAGTAACTTTATACATTTAAATTAATTTAGGTGATAAATTATCAGATCTTTTGTGTTTTTCTACCTGATGATATTTCCTACCTCAATAAAAAAATAAAATAAAATAAAAATCACAGCTACATGTTCTTGGAAAGAACTGTATTGATTTTCTATTATGTTTTTTTCAACACAGACCCATTGAATTACATGTTTGTGAAACCCTAGAAATGCACTGTGACATATGTTTAACTGCAGTTTCTGGGTAAAATAAACGTTAACTTTTGTTCCTTTTCACACTAATGTTAGTTACAGGAACATATCTATGAGTAAAGGATTATTGTACCTGCAGTTCTTTGCACAACACCAAATAAATACCACAAAAATATTTACCACATCTATATATCTCCATTTGGACAACTTTTTGGCAGGGTCAGTTTACTCCATAGCTCACTTTGTACAGTGCTGTTTGTGTGATGCAGAGCACTCAGGTTCAAGTAAAGCACGGTTTCACAAAAGAGATAAAAGCAATGTAAAATAAAGGTAAAACTTTGTGGTTATAGTACAGTTTTCTATTACATTTGCTTTCAAAAACATAATTGGTTGGGTTTAGGGAAGGATTTAGGTCAGCGTTTCACTAAGTGACCTGTTTAACAAGCCCTTCCTTTTTGTGGACATGTACAACGATGTGTATCTGAATTGTACAACAAAACGTACCCTAAGTAATGTAATTTAGATTTGCAAAATTGCAAACAGCATCCACTATTGGATTTGTCATCTGAAACATGCAAAGAGACATACCCGGAGCAACATATTTGCAAAAATGTAGACATGCATTTCCAACGAGTCTGGGTTGTCTTTTTTGGTTGTGCCTTTTTGTGTGTTCTTATGAGAATCAATATTGTACTTTTCTGAGTCATAATCCAGTAATAAAATGCTTTTCGTTATCTATGGTTCCATGAAGAACCTTTAAAATCTATGGAACCTAATCAATGCATAAAAAGGTTATTTTAAAGTTTTAATTACTGTGTCAGCAAATATCAACTATGAATTCTGCCGCAAACTAATTTGCTGCTTATTAAGTTTGTATGGTAGTGGTTAAATAAATTTAGATACTGGGTAGGATTAGTATGTAGAATAAAAAAATTGTTAAAAATATGCGGATTTATGTGGAATGATTTTGGGAGCTACGTAACTAAAACTTTAACATATAAAATAAAAATATAATTTTAAATTTTTATTTAATGTTTACAATGCAAATCCAATCAGATTCACTTTATTTTGTAAACAAAGCAAGTCTCTCATATAACATATCTACTAAAGGACTTACTATTGTATTATTATTATTATTTACTATTGTAAATAAATCAGATGAATATTCTCATTTTAGTCAATAATATTACTGAAATTAATAAAAAAAAACTGAATAATATAAATTTACACACATTTACACAAGTAAATAAATAGACTCAATGATGGGCTAAAAATTCTGCACGCACAGATTTCGTGTGGGCCTCCTTATAATTACCATTTTGGCTGTATATTAGTACTTATATGTAAAAACAAGTTAATGGAGAACTGGACCCTACTAAAGTTTTTTAATCCATGATTCACAATTCAGTATTATACTTTTCTAGTCACTGCTGTTTCCAGTCAATTAAGTATTTTCTAAGCCAAAATTATAATCTTAAACCTATGAAAAAAATAGAAGTGTCACAAAAAGTGTGCCACATCCATTCAAGTTTATCCCATTCATCTCAGTCTATTCCAATATTTATGTATGTGGAATGTGTATGTGAACGCGTGGTATGGTGATCAGTTAAACAGCTACTGTGGTCATAAATAAATAAATAAATAAATAAATAAATAAATAATGTACCATATTATATTATAAATAAACAATAACAGCAATTAATTCCTAGCTTTAATAGTTATTATTTGGGATACATTTAAAAAAAGAATAAAAACTTTAAAGAAGGGCTAATACATTTGTCCTCAACCAAATACTGTATATATACAGCCAACACATCCTTTGCCACCTTTTTTGACAAGTCATGGAGACACATTGAACTGAGGAATCATCCTGAGGAGTGGGATGAACAGAACTGTCTTCATTTACATCCTCAGGCTGATGAAAAAGATCATTCATCACTTTCTGTCAAACCAGTGGAGACATTTTATTGGTGGCTTGGCTTCTGTTTCTATCACACTGTACTGTAGCTCCACCTACAGTGAAATGTCATTGGTTCAAGAGCATATATCTATCTGCATATTCTATATTGGTCCAGTAAAATATTCTGGATTATGGACATACAAATTAAAAGTATTGTCAAACTGACTGAGCCAAAAGTGGCTAAAACCTCACTCCCATTCAATTTACATTTTCATTGACTCCTCCCATAGCTTTTATCTCTGACATGCTAATGGCCATAGTTTTAATCTGAGATAATATCTTGCATATCAACAGTTAGGCACTAGCTATAATGATGACCACTAAAACCATAAATTACCAAATTGGATTTGACATTTTATGTCTCGTCATTCCTAAATAGCTGGTAATTTTGTGGTGACATATATCACATATTTAACATTCGATCGTGCCTTAAGCCTGTCAAGTTCAATGTTAAAGGTTCCCAAACAGCACTAAATGTTTTATAGCATTTCACAACAATTGTTTTGTTTTGATATACACTCACCGGCCACTTTATTAGGTACACCTTACAAGTTCCAGGTTGGACCCCCTTTTGCTTTCAGAACTGCCTTAATCCTTTATGGCATAGATTCGACAAGATACTGGAAATATTCCTTAGAGATTTTGGTCCATATTGACATAATAGCATGACGCAGTTGCTGCAGATTTGTCGGCAGCACATCCATGATGTGAATCTCCTGTATCACCACATCCCAAAGGTGCTCTATTGGATTGAGAACTGCTGGCTGTGGAGACCATTTGAGTACAGTGAACTCATTGTCATGTTCAAGAATCCAGTCTGAGAAGATTCACGCTTTATGACATGGCACATTATTCTGCTGAAAGTAGCCATCAGAAGATGGGTACATTGTGGACATAGAGGGGTGGACATGGTCAGCAACAAACCCTGGTAGACTGTGACACTGACACTATGCTCAATTGGTACTAATGGGCCCAAAGTGGGCCAAGAAAATATCCCCCACACCATTACACCACCACCACCACCAGCCTGAACCGTTGATGCAAGGAAGGATGGGTCCATGCTTTAATGTTGATGACACCAAATTCTGACCCTACCATCCCAATGTCACAGCAGAAATCGAGACTTATCAGACCAGGCAACATTTTCCCAATCTTCTATTGTGCAATTTTTGTGAGCCTGTGTGAACTGTAGTCTCAGTTTCCTGTTCCTTTTTCTGACAGGAGTGGCACCCGGTGTGGTCTTCAGCTGCTGTCCCATACGCCTCAAGGTTCGACGTGTTGTGTGTTCAGAAATGCTGCATACATCAATTGGCTGATTAGAAATTTGCCTTAACGAGCAGTTGTACCAAATAAAGTGGCCGATGAGTGTAGTTACTGTATTTTAGAAATACTAGAGATGTTTTGAAAATATCTACTTTGCATTATTATTCTATTATTGTATTATTTAAAGAATCAAAAAGTCAATACACCATGAAAACAAAACCAAACTTAACTAAAAGTTGTATATAAAAGTTTTATTTAGGACTGCAAAAAAATTTTTTTAATTAAAAAAATAAAAAAATAAAACTGAATCAGACATAAATAAATCTAAAAATAAATGTAAAAAAACGTTCAATCAAGTTATAATTATTCATATTTCAAATCGGTCAGGTTTTTGAAAGGATCCAAGGGATATAGTAAGAAAAACAATATCTGTTATATGGTGTGGGATAAAACACATCACAACCCTTTCATTAGAAGAAAAAATATATATGTATTTACTGTCCACAAATACAATTCATTAGATTCTGAAAACTGCATTTGCCAAAAAACTAAAAACATGAATCCAGTATATAGAATTACATGCACAATATACTGCATGTCATCTATATGACCAGCAATGATTTTACATGAACACATGCATAACAAAAGCAATCACATTCCTGTATATAGTCAATCTGACAGACCCCAGTCGAAACCCCCACTGGCTAATGAAGTACTGCAGTATGTCACTACATGCACAAAGCGTGTACTTCCATATATCTGCATTAGAGCGTATGTTGTCATGTCACATCAGTTAATTCATAGTCCTCACAAAGAATATAAATTGCACTGTCACTGAAAACTGTACGCTGGGGGTTATTTTTCTCTGCGTGTTCTCTGAAGCTATTTTTCATACAGTGCCATCATTTTGCACTGGCCCTTCAAGTCGATTCTGATATACGTTTAATTAAGGGCTGGTCTGTAGTTACCGAACAGACTTAAACCTCTGGGAAAGACAAACTGTTAAAGCTGCTGGGGAGCTGTGGACGAAAAGAGAAAAACTGATCAGTGCACTGCTCTGAAGTACATATAATTGACTGTGCCAGTCACAAAGAAAGAGAGAGAGAAAGAGAGAGAGAGAGAGAGAGAGAGAGAGAGAGAGAGAGAGAGAGAGAGAGAGAGGCATCAGCCAAAGGGATCGCCACTGTCCTTTCTGTCATTGAAGCCTCAGCTGCTCAACAACCACAAATCATGTTTAAGATACTCAAAGCGGAGCAGTCCAAATGAGATGATCAAACAGACAGCATGATTGACCAATCCTGACAACAAACAAGGGCCACGGATAGCATTGTTAATTTGCATCCACTGTTTATTAAACGAACACTCTACTTGTTTGTTTCGAAAATAGGCTAATTTTAACATTTTAACCCATTCAGTTAATTATGGAGCCAGATCAGTCTCAAAAATAAAACATTTACAAATTAAAAGTCATACATACACAATTAATATTTACAAAATCCAACCTGTAAATTCAAAAAAACGATTCAAAAATATGCAAATCTAATTTGTAAATTCAAAACATGATTCAAAAAATACAAAACCAAATTGTAAGTTCAAATCACAAATCATAAATACGCAAACCCAATTTGTAAGTTCAAAACACGATTCAAAAATATGCAAATCTGATTTGTAAATTCAAAACATGATTTATAAATGCACAAATCCAATTTGTAAATTTAAAACACGATTCAAAAAGATGCAAATTAGTAAGTTCAATTAGTAAGTTCAAAAGACTATTTAAAAATACACAAATCCAATTAGTAAGTTCAAAACAGGATTCAAAAATATGCAATTAACTTGGCGAAAATATTTATGATTTTTACTTGTGAATTCACAAATTGTGTGTTTACAAATTGGATTTTTTTTTAAATGTGTATTGTGATGTGCATGTATGGGTTTTCATTTTGTAAATGTATTATTTTTGAGACTGATCTGGCTCCATAGCCAATCTCCGGGTCTGGCGGGAACCCTTTTAACATAGCTAGCTTAGCATAGATCCTTGAATCGGATTAGACCAGTAGCAACTAGGTCAAAAATGACCAAATAGTGTTGATTTTTTTCCTATTTAAAAGCTTCACTATTCTATGTTGCAAATGTCTCATAAGTTTCATTTCTAAATGTTCGAGCCAAACAAAATCAGCATTTTTTCAGGTTGCCTGAGCTAATGTGTACAGTCACTCGAACGGAATGAGATCACGACATCAACCTTATTTATGGCTGTTCTACACATTATCATCCTCTGAATTATGATCATCTGATCGTGCTGGTCTTCTGAAGTAATTCACTACTTGGTCTTGATGGAACGTCATTCTATAGCAATCAATGATTGGCTCCTGTACTAGTAGGCGAGGCTTCATTCGACATATTGACCGTTACACTTTTCCCCATTTAAAACTATACGAGTGATATGTCTTGTGTTTTCTATAGTCTTTTATTACAGTTAAATACTGTACAATTTACAAAAATTGTTAGCAGTATAATTACAGGATAGAACACTATGTGGAATCTGAAGGTTCAAAAGTCTAAAAGAATGGGGTTAAACTGCACTTTGTAAACAGTCATTTAGTCCTCATCAGTGGACCCCAATGGAAAATCCAATAAATGCAGCATAACACAAATTACTTAAAATCCCAACCTAACAAAAGATTAAGCGCTAACAAGTATTCCCCTTTTGTCATCTTTCTCAAAAACACGTAAAACAACAGTTTTTACAAATGTTTTTTTGCTCCTTTTAATGCTTTAAAAAGCATGCTGGGAGAAATCCCCTTCCCAATTTTGGTTAATGCCAGCCAAAATTATTCATGTAGTTCTAACACAAATGGATTACATTTTCATGTATTGTGAAATATTTTCTTTTCTCCACTTTTACAGATTTAAAAGTGCCATGAATATGTTGTGACAATACATTCAAGAACTGTCTTGTATTAAATTGCTCAAATTAATCAAACTGAATAAGCAGAAAAGCAACATTGCCCTTACACAAGCACATACTTAATATTTGATCCTAGCTAACAAGCTTTGGGAATCGACACACACCTATGAATCTGCATCAATGCCAATTTTAATGCAAATTTGGATGATTGTATTGGTTGTTTAGGAAGGATGCTAAATGCTAATCGGCTGTGATTGAAAGCGCTCTCAGCGGAGAGGAGCTAAACAGTCAAGTATGTTGAGCTGGACGTGACATTGACACAAATCCAAAAATGTCCTTAAACTGGTTGCCAAAAAAAGAGTGAGAAAGCAAGATAAAGAAAAACAACAAGTTTTACCCTAGGAGAGCAGGTGAGAACATGGCAATGCTGCAGTTGTTGTGTGTTATAACTGAATCAAGTAGTCAGCATTTGCCTACCAAAAACTGATAATTCAAATAAATTCAATTTATCTTTATTTCTATAGCACTTTTACAATGTAAATTGTGTCAAAGCAGCTTAACAGAGAAGTTCTAGTAAACTGAAACTGTGTCAGTCCCGTTTTCAGAGTTGAAGTTCAGTTTAGTTCTGTTCAGTGTGGTTTAATTTCACTGCTGAAAGTCCAAACACTGGAGAGCAAATCCATCTATGTGCAGCTCCACAAGTCCCAAAGATAAAGATAATTTGTAGTTTATTAAACAGGGACAATGCTCATTAATAAACAGTGAGACTGTAAATAAGCCAGAGTTAGCCACAGGGGCTTATTTTCATCTGTTGCCCCCTGCCAGATTTTAAAAGGCAACCTAAATTAAAAAAACACATCATCACACATACAGAAACAGTAAAGTTACAAATGACAACAGGATAAAACATGTAATAAGAATTTTTTAAATGTTAGACAGAAGAATTACACATAATCACAAACTTGATTTGCTTTTAGCCATTTCTTTAACTTATATTTAAAAGTTGAATAATTTGTAACACCCCTTAAATCGATGGGAAGTGTGTTCCAAAAATGACTGGCTCTAAGAGAATAAGAGATACAGTATATTCCAAAGCCGACGATTAACATTCTTATTTCACTCTAAACATGTATATTGTGTGGACCTGAGACAATTTTAAGGAAATATGAAAAAACAACATAAAAACCATGACAGATTGTGTGGATCGTACACAAAATAAGAAGATACCTGAGCTGCTCTACAGATATTGCCATTGAGAAAGCGTGTGTCTTCATGTGCAGTGCTGCAGTTTGTCACCTGCAGTGCTGCAGCAGCAAAGACCGCCTTTTCATTTAAGAAAAAAAAATATTTTTGTACATTATGCAATATCCACCAGGTGGCGCTTTTCCATTGTTGTGCTAGTGTGAGCGAACACCCCCAAATCAAACAACCTGTCCACAACCTGCCGAGGGGCCTTTTTTTTTTTTTGCTTAAGATCATTTCCCTATTAAATTTAAAGGTGTTGCATAAAATAATAAAGTAGTTTTAATTTAATAAGTCATATTTCTATGCTGCACCCTCCTTGATGTTTCAATTCATTCATCCATTCATTTTCTTTTCGTCTAAGTCCCTTTATTAATCTGGGGTAGCCACAGAGGAATTAACCGCCAACTTATCCAGCATTTGTTTTACGCAGCGGATGCCCTTTCAGCCACAACCCATCACTGGGAAACAAATACACACTCATTCACACACATACACTATGGACAATTAAGCCTACCCAATTCACCTGTACCGCAAGTCTTTGGACTGTGGGGGAAACCGGAGCACCCGGAGGAAACCCATGCAAACGTAGGGAGAACATGCAAATTCCACACAGAAATGCCAACTAACCCAGCCGAGGCTCAAACCAGCGACCTTCTTGCTGTGAGGCAACAGCACTACCTACTGCGCCACTGCGCCACCCTGATGTTTCAGTAATGCATAATAATTTTTACACCACATTAAAGACACAGCAGCCAGTAACTTTTAGTTGTCGAGAGTTAACATCACAATTAAAAGGTGTGTTTGTGCACGACACATGCGCGTTTAGATCCATGTATTTCTGTGTGAGAGACCTCTGTCAATGCCGCGAGCAGCTGGGTTCCTTTCTTTTTTTATTTTAAATGATAATGAATACAAATTTGTATTCACATATGAATACAACAGAAAGACATAAAACTTCACAAATTACATGTCCACTTTGTAGGCTGAACACAATTGCATAGATCTAGATCAAATCTAAGCCACATTGAAATCTTTTAAAGATATACAAATAGTGGATATAATAAAAAAACATTAAATAAATAAACCAATGTAGAACAAACTAAAGCTAAATATTTTGGTAGATACAGTATGAATTAAATAAATTAAACTTCAATTTTACAAAGGCCTATCTGAAAAAAAGATTTTAGATACAACGGAGGAGTTTGAAATATTTGGACATGATAATTTTAATCAAACCATTATAGTAGTGTTTCCCAACCCAGTTCCTGAAAGCACACAGTCCTCCTAATCAAACACACATGAATCAACTCAGCAGAACATTAGAAGACTCTAAAACCTGAAATGATTGGATCAGATAAGGGAGACATCCAACATATGCACTGTCGGTGTGCCACCAGGAACATGGTTGGGAAACACAGATTTAGAGTATCAAATATTAAGTATAATATCTAGCATAGCACAATGTAGACACAAAATATTGCAAACCAACTTTCTTTTAAATTACATTCATCATTTAATAATGTTGGCTGTTGGTCGATCTTTTTAATAGTTCAAAACAGTGATTAGCCAGCAATTACTGACTAATTGAAATATTTAATTCAATAAATAATCAAATTGATCATGAATAACGGGAAAAGGGATGACTTTTACTTGCATATTAATGAGAATACACTAGCTGCGTCCCAAATGGCACATTACACACTATGCACTTAAACACTATGTACTTATGCACTTACGCACTCAGCAGCATAGTAGTGAATGTAGTATCATCCCAAATGGAACAGTAATGTTTTTATACTAATCGGAAATTCAAACTGTTTCCCTGATGACATTTGACGGTTGCCAAATTAGTAAATAAATATCCAAACTATCAAATAATACCTGCCATGAGCATAACCACATTCACCATCACGAGCCGCTGTAATCACTCTCGTATTTACAATGCAAAATAAATAAAGTTATCCAACATGTGCACCCGATAGCAAAGCTGTGACCGTTGAGTGTGTGTAGTGTCAAACAGTCCACACTTTATTTTACAGGTTAAATAAGTGCATCATCCGGGTACTTAAAGTGCGCTTCTTATTTTTAGAGTTTTCACTGTAAACGCACTGCTTACAATATTTATGCTACAAAACGGCGTAAAATAGTGCATAAATATGCGATTTGGGACGCGCCTACAGTCTTTGCATAGAGCTCAATATTCTGGGCTACACCCCCGTACTAAAGTGGCCAAGCAGTTGATTTGCACCTCAGACTGAAACAGCCACGGAGTAGACATTGACAACTGAATGTGTACCAATGTTCCTCCCAAAGCTATCATCCCTTCATGTCCACCTCTGTGTCAAAACACGTCTCTGAGGTGCCGGGTTACAGCTTGCGCCAAACGTCCCATAAATGATGTGTTCATCAATTAGTCAGTGGTCCTTAGCAGAGCTGTCACATTGAGAAATCAATTAAGGGAGGGTAAGAACAATACACAAACATTTGAGTTGTCAGGTCTGTAAAGAGTCATGAGGTGAATCGAACAAACACAAAGCGCGCTACAGATGAAGAATGCTAATAATACGCTTGGGACCAAAATTTCACTAACGAACACAACACCTATGTCACACAAAAGAGATTTTTATGAAAATCCAGCAGAAAACTTTCTAACTAAATGACTAAACTTGCAGTAATTGGCATTTTCTGGCAAGACCTCTGACTTTCCTCACTGGCCACTATATTAGGTACACCTGTCAAACTGCTCGTTAATGCAAACTTCGAAACAGCCGATCACAATGTTGCCTGGTCTGATGAATCTCGATTTCTGCTGCCCATCCATCCCGCCTTGTCTCACAGTTTGGGCCCGTTAGTACCAATTGAGGATCGTGCCAACACCACAGCCTACCTAAGTATTGTTGTCCATCCCTTTATGATCACAGTGAACCCATCTTTTGATGGCTACTTCCAGCAAGATAACATGTCAAAGCGCGAATCATCTCAGACTGGTTTCTTGAACATGAGTTCACTGTACTCAAATGGCCTCCACAGTCACGACATCTCAATCCAATAGAGCACCATTAGGATGTGGTGAAACGGGAGATTCACATAATGGATGTGCAGCAACTGCGTGATGCTATCATGTGAATACGGACCAAAATCTCTGAGGAAGTTTCCAGTACATTGTTGAATCTATGCCATGAAGGATTAAGACAGTTCTGAAGGCAAAAGTGGGTCCAACCTTGTACTAGTAAGGTGTACCTAATAAAGTGGCCAGTGAGTGCACGTCACCAGTTTACTTAAAAATGAAACCAACATCTGATTATACAACGCAGGTAACTACGAATAGTGTATTTGGCATTAAAAATATATCTTATTTGTCCATAACAAAACAACAAAAGACAGAAAAGCTGGCAAAGAAAATGAAAGCACACTGACTACACTCTTGTAATCCATCAGGGATGAAATAAGCAGGTTGGGTGTTTTACTTAGACCCCATTTAAATCCACATCCGCCACTTAATGGTGTGCTTAATTACCAGCCTTTGTTGGAGCGCTTGCATCTCTTCATCTTCTCACGGCTGTTATTCAAATGAAGACTCATTATGATGCCGTTTAAGGATTCATGGGCCACGTTATACGTGCTCAGATTTTGATAGCCCACCCACATCATGGACAAAAAAAAAGACGCTTGTTTAACAATACAGTGGAACTGCGCAAATCACGCTTGGCAGCTGTCATATTTTATCACATGGCTTAATTGGAAAGCTGGAGGGAGGAGCAGAAACAAATTGCCATTCAAAAAAGCTTCACTGCATCACCATTAGAGAAGCTCTTGCCATGAAAGTGGAGAAAATTAATAAGTCAAGCAATGGTGCTTGAGACTACATGTAGCTCAAGTGAAGGTGGAGAAACATCCATTCCTTGTCACTAGGGTCAAAAAAAGAATTTAATGAAGTAATTTTGAGAAACGACAAGATCTTAATGTATTTTTAAGGGGCTACATGGACATTTTATGCATGAGCTGCTTTTTTGCCAATGCGTGCAATGAAACTTGCAATGCAAATTAAAAAACTAGAACCTACAAGACTTTCTAGTTTTTATAACATATGAAAATAATCCTTACAGCAGTCAGAAAAAATGGCAAATATAGCTATTCTGTACTGTAATGATTATGTGCCATGCAAAGAACAGACATTAGCTGTGTCACAAATGAAGCACTACACACTATGCACACTATATGTACTTGTGCACTAAAGGGCTGTACAGTAATAGAAAAATCCGACATTGCAATAATATTTTTGCTTTTCTGCTATAAACATTGCGATATGAATAAAATTTCAGCAGATGGCTTGAATAGCTCTGTTTGGAGTTGATTCTATAGGGGAGTCAATCATGCGTTAAAAAATAATAAACAAAAACCAATAATAAATCAATACAATATAGAATAGAAAAGTGAAATAAATAGTGCTTTATGGTTTTCTGTGGAGTCATTCTGGGTAGTTTAGCATTTAAGTAAAGAAATCGAATAATCAGATGTAAAATAATACTGTATACATTTCATTGTAAACTCTAATTAAATATATCTTTCTTAAAGTTACAAATCGTCACCTTAGAATTATAAGGTTCTATCTGACATTTTTGTCAAAATTGAGTTATTCACATATTCTTATTAAATCACAACTTATTTACATTATATGATGTTTTTTTTATAAGTTGTTTACATTTTAATATATTTTTTTTTAAAAAGGGTTTATCTACAAAGTTGAACTCTAGCTTGGCTCTATAAGGTTCTTTCTGTGAGCGAATCAGCATTTTAATGCACGCACAAGGACCAATCAGGATCAGCTTTCTTTGTCATTTCACCGGACTGCTCCATTGACGGCAGGAAACAACAGAAAAACAAAAATCACACAAAATCAGAGTCGACTACATAATGCCACACCACACAAAATTGAGAAGTGTGTAAATGTGATGATTTAGAAGCATTTCTTGACATTAAGCTTCATTCATTCATTTTCTTTTCGACTTAGTCCCTTTATTAATCTGGGGTTGCCACAATGGAATAAACCTCTAACTTATCCAGCATATGTTTTACGCAGCGGATGCACTTCCGGCTGCAACCCATCACTGGGAAACACCCATACATACTGAATCACAAACATACACTACAGCCGATTTTAGCTTATCCAATTCACCTGTAGCGCATGTCTGTAGACTGTGGGGGAAACCGGAGCACCTGGACGAAACCCACGCGACCTTCTTACTGTGAGGCGATCGTGCAACCCACTGCGCCACTGTGTTGCCGACATTGAGATAAAATGTTAAATTTGAAATTGTTGAAAAAGAAATATTTAAAAATGTATATATTAAATGTAAAACATATTTATTTGTTTACATATTGTCAGTCAAACACTTTTTAGTGTTTATTAAACTCATTTGGTCATCGTCTGTTTCTTTTAAAATCTTTAAATTTAATATTAAGCCTTGAAGGGCAAATACTTTTTTATTTTATGGGGCATATCATTTAATAATTATGAATTATTGAATTATATAAAGCATAAAATTGTATAAATATTAACATATTAATTAGATAAAATTAAAAGCTGCACTGGAAAAAAAATATTTAGCACAGCCTTGTATGCTTAATTTGAAAAGAAAAATTTTTAATCCTATAGCATGAAATAAATGTTACAGAAAGCAAAAATGTACCTTTTTCAATCATCAACATAATGTTTAAACACCAGCTTATATATATTTTTATTGTATTTCTTGATAAGTAATGCTACAATGAATGATCTGCCAGATAGAACCTTATAATTCCAAGTGGAAAATTACTTTTCAAAACTAGAAGGTTCTATCTGCATTTACCGTGGTTATTTTACTCCAATTTGCAAATGTAAGAGAACTTTGATAATTTACATTTAGAGAACCCTTCGGGTCTCAGTCATGCTAATGTATGAAAGAGAACTGTTACACACATGTTGTTTGCTATATAGAATGCCAAAACTTTTAATATCTCAATATCTCAAAATCATTTAGAATGCAGATAGAACCTTATAATTCTAAGGTGACAAAATGGTAAAATCTCTTGTTTCTGAATGCTTTAAACTCCTAAAATGCTCACAGCCACAGGTCTTAAAAACACATGCAGATGATAAACTTTCATTGCATTATAGTTAAACTCTGCAGTGACTCTTAAAATATCATGTGTTTTGACCGGTGGCTCCTGGTCAGCTATAATCCTGACTCAACATTGCAGGTCCTGTAATGTGACTATTGCAGATGAGAACAATGCGACCATATATTGTGCAGCGATAATAATCCACTGTACACTTATACACTTACCTGACAAAAGTCTTGTCGCCTATACAAGTTTTAGTAACAACAAATAATAACTTTAAGTTGATCATTTGGTATCAGAAGTGGCTTATATGAAAGGCAAATGCCTCTAGATTATGCTTATTTTACCAAAATAAAATATAATCATGACTTGATTTTTAGTTATTTAATTAGGACAGTAAGGTCTGACTTTGCTCAGACAAAAGTCTTGTCACTTAACAGAAATAATGTACAGTATAGAATATAAAGTTATGGTGCAGTGGAAAAAGAATTAATATTGTGTATGACTCCCATGAGCTTGGACGACTGCATCCATACATCTCTGCAATGACTCAAATAACTGATTAATAAAGTCATCTGGAATGGCAAAGAAAGCGTTCTTGCAGGACTTCCAGAGTTCATCAAGACTATTTGGATTCATCTTCAATGCCTTTTTCTCCATCTTACCCCAGACATGCTCAATAATGTTCATGTCCTGTGACTGGGCTGGTCAATCCTGTTGCACCTTGACCTTCTTTGCTTTCAGGAACTTTGATGTGGAGGCTCAAGTATAAGAAGCGCTATCCTGTTGAAGAATTTGCCCTCTCCTGTGGTTTGTAATGTAATGGGCAGCACAAATGTCTTGATACCTCAGGCTGTTGATGTTGCCATCCACTCTGTAGATCTCTTGCGTGCCCCCATACTGAATGTAACCCCAAAACATGATTTTTCATTCACCAAACCTGACTGCTTTCTGTGAGAGCCTAGAGTCCATGGGGGTTCCAGTAGGTCTTCTGCAGTATTTGTGATAATTGGGATGCAGTTAACAAATGATTCATCAGAAAAATCTACCTTCTGCCACTTTTCCAAATGATCAACTGGAAGTCAAGTTATTATTTGTTGCTCATACAACTGGGATCAATGACAAGTCTTTCATCGGGTAGTGTATATTCAGTAGCATTGTATTTGAATTTAGTGTCATCGTAAATGAAACTTTTTAATAACCGGAAATTCAAACCATTTAACAGTCTTGTATTATCCCATATTATAAAATTGCCCTTGAGAAATTTTCTTCTTCTTCGATTTTATGCAAAACAAACCACTGTTATCCAATAACTTGTCTAATTAAACTAACATAACCTTGTTAAGTCTATAAATTTCACTGCAATAAAATTTTATGGCTACCTGGCCTTTGGGAAGAAAGAGGCAGAGAACTGGCGAAACTTTAAATAATTTTAATAATGAAAATAAAACGGGTGACGACAATCCCTCAAACTGAGAGCAAATATAAACAGTCCAGACTAAGGTCTTCTCTCATCTTCCACTGCTATAACTCTTCCTTTTATGTTTTCAGAGATCCTCCGTGAGACTCGAGACAGGTGGCGCACACAGGTGACACTCACACCACCAGCCTCGTTCCGCCCTCGTGATTTTTTTTGCTCCGCCCTACTGGCTACATTCACTTTTTAAGCTGAATACTAGTATCTTGTAAAATAAGGAAAAAAAATATTCTCTACCGTCATTATGCCAAAGACGAAAGAAATTAGCTATTAGAAATTAAAACTCTTAGAAATTTAAAACTATATTAGTTCAACAGCACTTATTTAATTTTTTTTAAAGAATTCAAAGTTTCACAGGTGGGCTAATAATTTAGATTTCAACTGTACATATGTGGCAGCACTATCTATAACTTCACTGCTAATGCTAATTAATTAAAGCACCATTGGTAAATAAAATATGTTTCATTGCTTTATTAAAACTTTATCCATCAGAACTTCCAAATTTGCCCTGTCTTGGTGTACAGACACACAGAAAAGTAAAGACTGAGATGATACTTCAAAACAGTGGTAGTTTCACCTCAATCACAGAGGAAGGAGAAACCCTTGGAGACAATCAAACGCAATCAAGGCAGAGCCAGCCAGAAACCAACCAACAATCTATGACAAAAGCTCCTCCTGAACCCCAACATAAGCCAAACCTATGACTGATATTCCTCACTAGAGATTCTTTCTGTAGATTCCGGCCCATTCCATCAAGTAATCCGGGCAAGTGTATAAGCAGGAGGGATAGTGAGGGACATCTAATCAGGAACATTAGCGCTGCAGAACGGCCTCTGCTGAAAAACAGATGACCAGAGTGGAAATCTCATTTTCCGCGTTAGGGCTATCAAATTCAGTGAGCGGCACGCGGAGGCAGAGGTCCGATAGAACATCATCAACTATAAAAACAAGCCCAGTGTTTTTGGATTGCCTCCAAATTGAGTTCAGATGGGCGGGAGTGGAATCCATCACGGGTGCTCACTGGATGCTCTGCCCCGAAATGCCATTAGAGGGGCTTAACACACTCTGCCAGTCATCTGATATCAAACGGGAATGGACAGTGGCATCAGATGTGGAATACATAGTGGCAACAAAACCTCTCGGGGGAACATAAAAAGTAACTGAGCCATGGCAATAATGCTAATGTTTATACTCTGGGACTGCGGGACCTGTTACACATGTCGGACAGAGAGGCAGCCAACAAGATGTGAGTAGGCACATCCTGAGCTTGCATTTGACTTATGATACAGAGTAGCAGCAAAGTTGGCTTGGCATAGAGTACTGTTTAAAAGAGATCTGTCTTTATGCAGATTTCGGTTTCTGATACTAATCGAACACGGCTGAGCCAGCAAATCAATGCTTGAATTGACTTGGAGAGAGACAATCATTTGCATTTGCATTTATCTTAATGGCAGCTACTTTGTCTCAGAAAAAAAGTAGTCAATTAGTATCAGTCACACGAGCTCTGAAATGTCAGGCAGCCATCATTTGGGCACCAAGGGAAAATGATGCCATGTCAACACTGATTATGATGGCATCAAAAGAATATGTAAAGCTATCTATCTTGAGCTGTGAAAGAAAACAGACGGGAGAAAATATATTCATTCATTCATTTTCTTTTCGGCTTAGTCCCTTTATTAATCTGGGGTTGCCACAGCGGAATGAACCGCCAACTTATCCAGCACATGATTGACGCAGCGGATGCCCTTCCAGCCACAACCCGTCACCAGGAAACATCCATACACTCATTCACACACATACACTACAGACAATTTAGCTTACCCAATTAAGCTATGGTGCATGTCTTTGGACTTGTGGGGGAAACCGGAGTATCCTGAGGAAACCCACGCA
The DNA here is from genome assembly GCF_903798145.1 of Danio aesculapii. Classification (NCBI taxonomy): domain Eukaryota; kingdom Metazoa; phylum Chordata; class Actinopteri; order Cypriniformes; family Danionidae; genus Danio; species Danio aesculapii. The sequence goes on along the minus strand of NC_079441.1, from coordinate 21,357,263 downwards.
CACATGGGGAGAACATGCAAACTCCACACAGAAATGCCAACTGACCCAGCCGCTACACTCGTGCTACACCACGTTGCCGGAGAAAATCTATGCACATACAAATTTGGAAAACAAAATTAATTACCTGAGATATACAGTATCTATTAACAACTTTTATTTGTTTTATATATTTTATAATATACTTTTATATTAAAAAATATTTTTTCTCAATATTTATGTTCTTAAAACTTGGGATAATTAATTTTTACCTATTTATATTGTCTTTAATATTCCTGTTTATTTCAGTATCAGAAGTTTATAACAGGGGTTCCCAAACTTTTCAGCCCACATTCCACAAAATAACAATGTCAGTGACTCGCGAACCCTATTTTTCTCAAAGGTGATTATAAATATACAAACACTGCACACACAACAATAGGCCTGTATAAACATGAGCATATTGACACCTCAAAAAAGTGTTACAGTCTAACAACCATATTATTTTTTTAATAGTTATCTATTAATTTGTTTTTTATTTTAATATTAACCTCAAATCTCTTATTTTTTATGTTTTAGAGTGCCATAAAGATTGTCAGAAAACTGATGTGTGGTTAATCTAAACAACCCGGGTATCGCAATCCAATGGGAAAAAAAAAATGGAAAGGCTGATGGATTTTTATTTGTATGTCGTTGTTTTTTTTACAGGTAACTATGAATTATTTTCTGTGGGTTATGGAAAAAATACAGCTTCTATCAGGTGCAAAAGCAAAACAATAAGCAAGGCTAATGTTCACTAAAATAAAAAAAAAAACTGTGTATTATTATAAAAAAAAAAAAAAAAAAAAAAAAAAAAAAAAAAAAAAAAAAAAGAGTATAGTAATCTTCATATCCATACCAAATTTCAGATGGACAGACAATCATCTCTCTTTTATGCAAACACTACAGCGTACTTCGTGAGGTTTTAAAAAGCTGAAATCCGTGATTTGAACAAATAGTTAGCAGAAGCATGGATGGCTTCTGAAATAGCAGAACAGCTTTTTGATTATGGCTCGAGTGTAAACCAATTCACTTCACTGAAGGGAATATGCTGTACCCAAAAGCAAAACACAAAGACATCTTTCTCTTATTCATTGTGCTTTTAAATAGTTTTATTAATGACGTTTATGTGGTATTATGATGTTTGAGGCATTTCTGTCTGTGTTGCAAAAAGAATTGTTGTTTTGTGTCATGTTGTGTCTGTGCTGCATTCTCCTGCCATGTCAAATTTTAAATTAGCACACACTTAAATGACACAATGTAAAGGGTATATATGCTAGATTTAGGTTAGACACCTAGTGGTTGAACAAGGTATTGTGGTTCAAATGACAAATATTGGAGAGAGGTTATATTATGGAGCCATATCAGTCTCAAAAATAATACATTTACAAAATAAAGTTCATACATACACAACACAATTCACATGTAAAAAAAAAAAAAAAAAGAAGGAAAAGAAACAATTCAAAAACAACATACAATTTGTGAATTCACAAGTAAAATTCATAGATATTTGCCAAATTAATTGGATGTGTATTTATGAATCATGTTTTGAATTTACAAATTGGATGTGTATTTATGAATTGTGTTTTGAATTATGAACTGAATTTGTGTATTAAAGAATTGTGTTTTGAATTTACGGATTTGTTAGTATATTACGAATCGTGTTTTAAATTTACAAATATATTTTGTGTATTTACAAATTGGTTTCTAAATTTACTAATTAAATTTGTTTGTTTATGAATCGGGTTTTGAAATTACCAATTAAAGTTTTGTATTAACCAATTGGGTTTTGAATTTACGAATTGAATGTGTATTTATGAATTGGGTTTTGAATTTACGAATTGGATGTGTATTTACGAATTGTGTTTTGAATTCATGAATTGGATGTGTATTTATGAATTGTGTTTTAAATTTTATGAATTGGATGTGTATTTACGAATTGGGTTTTGAATTAACGAATTGGATGTGTATTTACGAATTGGGTTTTGAATTAACGAATTGGATGTGTATTTACGAATTGGGTTTTGTAAATGTATTATTTTTTAGACTAATCTGGCTCCATATTTTTTCACCTGGACCCTCCGACGATGACTCGCCATGATGACAGGACATTATATTTTACTAGATATTTTTCAAGATACTAGTATTCAACTTAAAGTGACATTCAAAGGCTTAATTCGTGTAATTAGGCAAGTCATTGTATAACAGTAGTTTCTTCTGCAGACAATCAAAAATATATATATTGCTATATATAATATTGAGCTATTAAAATAGGTTTCAAAATATTTAAACCTGCTTTTATTGTAGCCGAAATGAAACAAATAAGCCTATCTCCAGAAGAAAAAATATTATAGGAAATACTGTGAAAAATTCCTCTGTTAAACATCATTTGGGAAATATTTAAATATAAAAAAATTCACAGAAAGGCGAATAATTTTGACTTCAACTGATAATCGTTTTGAATAATCGTGATTACGATTGTGACCAAAATAATCGTGATTATGATTTTTCCCATAATCAAGCAGCCCTAACCAATAGAGGAAATCATTTGTACACATTTCAGTGGGTTTATTAGACAAGAGTTTATCTTAATTAGCATTTTAATTAGAATAACTACTGTATTTTGTTTTGTTTTTATTGTTTGTTTTATGGAATGCCTGCAGCAATATGGTGATGCCTATAAGAAATTTCATGTCAAGGACAATATAGTTTACAACAACAACAACAACTACTACTACTACTACTAATACTACTACTACTACTACTACTAAAGTTTTCTGAATCTCTTTCCTCTTTTGAACACGTAGCAAGATATTCTGAAAGACGTTGGTCAAAAAAAGTAGCCATTGACATCCATGGTTAAAAATACTATGAAAGTCAATGGCTGTTTTTGTTTCAACATTTTTCACAATATCTTGCTTTGTGTTAAAAATAAAAAAGTGACTCCAAAATAGGTTTGGAACAAGTGTACAATGATTAAATAATGATAGCTTTTTTTTTTTTTATAATTATTTTTTCGGGGTTTTCACCTTTAATGGACAGGATAGTAGAGTATTGACAGGAAAGTGTGGGGAGAAAAGAGAGGGGAAGGATCTGCATAGGACCTCGAGGTGGGAATCGAACTCAGGTCGTCTGTGAGCACCGGAGTGCATGTGTCGACGCCCTAACCACTAAACCACTGGTGCCGACATAATGACAGCAATTAATTTTTTTGGGCTGAACTTTCCCTTTCAATGACTAACCTACACAATTTGTATGTGATTATAGAAATATATTTAACATTTCTCATTTAGTTGATCCAAATGGCCTCAAACGAAATAGGTTTCAAAGATTCAATAGCATAAACCATTCAAACTTTGACAAGTGCAGTGACTGGTTCTTTTCCTATGAGGGCAGTCTGGCAGTGATGTTAGCAACGGCATATTTTATTGTCAGCAAGTACTGCGGCATGCTGTGAATTTGACAAATAAATCTTGGAGGTTAAAATTTGAGGGTTATTATTCTAAGTGTTCTACAGTTTCTGATAAAGCTGCTACAGCATATATTGTAGGGAATGAAAATGAAAACTATGTAGAATTCATTAAAAATAACCACCACATTTATATCAGAGATAGACAGATTTTTACAAAAACAGATTTTTTTTATTTGCCATCTATTTACGATGGTTACGGATTGGATTAAGACTGCACATTTTACAGTAATTCTGTTGCAGGGCTAACAGAAGATGGAGATCTAGGAGCATGTCTTACTTGACAAAACCGTAGTGATTAAAAATGAGAGGATGATGGTTTTGAGATCACCTTGAGATGAATATGTTGGCTGAGATGAATGGGTGGGCGTAACGGTTCGCCCACTTGTGTGCACCATTAAACAGACTGATGCATTGATGTGATCGAACTCCGTGGAGGAATGACAGCAATGGGAGAGAGAAAGAGAGTCAGCCTTTAGAACTGCACTCATTCATTTTCTCTCTCTAAAAGGTTTAACATGTAAAAAAACGAATAGCACTTTGAACAATAAGCTTACAATTGTGTACACCCACACGAGAGGAAGACTGCTGTCATATCATTGGTTTTATAAAAGCGGTTTCATTTTATGTGGAGTTACTACTCATCTACTATCTTATTGCACACTTCAGCGCATTGAATAAATGAATCATGACAGACAGTGAATGGTGTATTTTGAGAGTCAATTACTGAATCTTTTTGTTGTTACGCTTGTTAAAGGTGCTGTAAGTTTTTTACTCTTCTAAAACATAACATAATACAATATTTACAGATATTTAAGAAACATGCTAAGTGAATACTTGTTTTTCAAAAAAAAAACTATGCTAACGGCAGTTACTCTCCTCTGAAAATGTGTATTATGTTTTAGAATGTTTGTGTTTGTTTTGATCTGTAACTCCGCCCACTGCCAGTTTAACTAATAATATATTTTAAAGCCTCGATGGAAAGTGTATTTCAATATGTATGTGTATGCATGTATATGTATATATAATATATATGTATGTAAATATATATGTATGTAAATATATATATATATAAATATATATATATATATATATATATATATATATATATATATATATATATATATATATATATATATATATATATATATATGTGTGTGTGTGTATGTATGTAAATATATATAAAATGTTGGTAGCATTATCTGATAGATAAAATGTCAGGACACCGGAACATGACGTTACTCAGCAGTTAAAGTGAAAAAAACCATAAAACACCACTATTCAGTTTACTAACACCATTGACATTCAGTTCAGTTCACTATTATGTGCCAAGCGAAAATGACTCACTCTGTCTAATCTTCAAGATGAGCCCAGTTACCTCTTTCGTCATGTTTTCTGGCTGACTTGAGATCGCTTTGCGTCTGTCTCCTGATCCAGTCACGCAGTTTCATCTTGTCTTGATCAGGCATTTTGAAAACACAGTTGTTATTTAGGTAGGCCACGATGCCATTATTTATTTTCGTTGCTCACTGCGCGCGAAACAACAATCACCAACCAATGAGAGTGATTGTAAATGTAAGAAAGCTGATTGGTCAAAAGTAACTACCTTTATGTGTCGCACACACACATACTCAACACAGCTTTGCTGCTCGCAGTTTTTCACATGACTCATTCACATTCTCTTTTGTGTGTCACACACACACACAAATATGCAGGTATTCAACGCTCACCAGTTAATGCCGGATCAATTAAAATAAATACCGGAACGCAAAACATGAATATTTGACATTCCCGGAGCAAGATTTAGCTCAAATTAAGGACTGCCGCCAACAGTTCATTTGCGTACCTAACATACACAACTTACTCGCCATCTGTGAAAGGTTTCCTTTGCCTCGCGATCTCCAATGAGGCAAGCACAAGCAGAGCTCGCAACATTCAAACTCCAAGATGCCCCTGTCCAAACTCCTGCCCCTGGTGTTTTTGTCCGGTTTGCACTATATGCTGGAGCTCACACGCCTTCTTTCGGCTTTCGCTCAGCTGGTACTTTGCCGCAAAAGCTGCATGGTGGGTTTCAAAATGTCTCTTACCATTTGATTTTTTACAAGAGGAAATGCGTTTTCTTCAAATCAGAGCAGAGCACCAGAGCTTTCAATAAAAGCAAATGTTTCTGCCCACTCATTTTGAAACTTTCATTGTTCCTCAGGATTATTTTCTTTTTTTCCATGATCACCACCCATTAATGTTTGAATTTACGTGCACGTGGTTACCATAGAAACGTAACACACGCATTGTTCGAAATGTCGAGTTTTTTTCCCCAAAAAATTACAATATCGAGGAAACTGTAATTGTATTTTCAATAGGAAACTGATTTCTAGTTATGTGACTGTCTTATTTTTTTTTTTTACTGAAAAATATTATTTAAGCGAGACAGCAGGAGAGCCACGTATTTTGATCAAAGAGCCACTTGTTGCGCGCGAGTCATAGGTTCCCGACCACTGTTATAGAGGTAATATGTCTGTATTTTGAATTACCAACATCTACACATTTTTGTTACACAGATAGACACGTTAACACAGCCATATGCAGGTGGTGATGAGGAAGTTACATAATGAACCAATGCTCATCACAAACAACTTTTCCCACAAGCAGAAAAGTGTATCAGAATATAGAAGGTGCTCAGTGTCATTCACACAGCTACTAATCACCAGTATGGTAACACACATAAAATTAATGTCATGAAATAAACATTGTTTATCAACATTAGATGTAACATAAATCTCTAATGTACATAATTGATGGGGAAACAACAAAAAACATCCATAGTAATGTGACATACAGGGAATTCTGGGAAAGTCAATTTACGGTTATTCGCCGTATATATTAAGGAAATATATCGTTTACCAGGTTACAGTTTTTTACTGTTGACATCACGGCCATTTTTTACAGTGTATTGTTCACACCTGGTAGGTTTGGTTTAGGAACGCACCTTCATGGAAATCCAGGCCAAAACCAAAACACTCCACTTCTAAACAAACTATTTTGTGGATGTGAATGCAACACTGACCAAAGAGATATAAAAAAATGGGACATGTCGTGATGCAACCTTAAGGACAAATGCTCAAGAAACACTTGTTGTTGTTGTTTTGAGTCGCAATGTTGGCTATTACACTTCAAGTTCAAGCTAGGGGTGAAAATGTGCCAGGCTCTAATATCACATTCAAAATGTGTAGGTTAGACATTTAAAGGGATAGTTCAGCCAAAAAAATTAATGCCCTGTTTGAGTTTCTTTTTGTCTGTTTAAGACAAAGCAAGATATTCTGAAAAATGTTCAAAAAAACAACCATCAACTTTCTTAGTATTTTTAAGCATGGGTGTCAATGGCTGCTTTTTCCAACATTCTACAGAATATCTTGTTATGCGTTCAAAAGAAGAACAAAATTCAGAAAGCCTCTTTTTTTTTTAATTGTATCCCTTTAACATGTCTAAGGTGGTGTTGTTCACATCTGGTAGGTTTGGTTTAGTAATGCACCTCAACAGAAATCCAGGCCAAAACCAACACATTCCACTTCCAAACAAACTATTTTGTGAATATGAACACAACACTGAGCAAAGACATGTGAAAAATGGGACATATCATGATGCAACCTTAATGACAAACGCTCAAGTAGCACTGTTGTTGTTGTTTTTTTGTTAAGTCACAATGTTGCCCATTACACACAAGTTCAAGCTAAGGGTGAAAATGTACCAGGCTCTAAAACAACTAGCAATGTGTGAAAGCACCCTCTACATAATTGGCCCAGATGAAATGAACAAAGAGAACTGATTTATAAGTGTAAAGACACCCTAAATTAGAAATTCACTTGACAGGACAGTAGAACTGTTCAATAATGTCATCATTTCGCAAGTTTTTTCTTCTGGAATCTTTTAAAAAAGACATAAAGAGACTTGTGAACAATGTTTTACCATTTCCCTGGTAGACTCTGCATCATCACTTGGCTCTCCGAATCGATGGCATTAAACAAAAGCTCAGTTTTTCTTGCAAATTTGTTGTTCATCTGTAGTTTACCCAAAAAAAGCTTTAATAGAACTAAAATCACTCCCAATTACTGCAGTAGAAACATGCCAAAAAGTGGTTAAAATCACTAGTTGTTGTAGGAAATAAGCAAACTATCCTCCTTTGTGAAAGCCCCTAGAGATATACCTCAAGCATAAAGTCAAGCAATTAATGTAAGTGCAAAATTTATATGCACCACATCTTTGTGGTTGTTTTAACACACAGGAAAAGTCCTATAATGTTCCTTAAAACACAAACAGCACTTTTAAAACTTCACATTATTGCATTATTTGTATAATTTATGCTGTGTCTTCCAGTAAAGAGAACCACAAACTTCACTCGTAAATGAAAAACCATTATTCTAAACCCCTCATTTAAAACCTAAGTGTGGCTCAAAAATGCCAATTATCTTTGGGTTTTAGGACTACAAACCGAACAGCTGGAAACAAATGTCAAGACTTCCGATATTAACTGTCATATTCAATTCATCTTTATTTCTATAGCGCTTTTACAATGTAGATTGTGTCAAAGCAGCTTCACATAGAATATTATAGTCAATTGAGACCGTGTCAGTCCAGTTGAAGTTCAGTTTAGTTCAGTGTGTATTTTATGTCATATCATAAAATATGTTGATAATTCAGTAATTCTGAGTTTCCTCCACGATTAGGATTTGGGGCATTGTCCTGTTGTGGAAGAATTTCCTTCCTGGTGTGACAGATTTTCTCTCTAGTTGAATGTAAATAAAACAAAAGACATGGTGATAGATTACAGGAAGGCTTCTCCTAGCCCCAGCATAACAACTATCAAAGGCCTAGACATTGAATTTGTTGACACACATGAATATCTAGGGGTCCTTATTGACAACATGTTGACCTAACACCCAGGCTGTCTATAAAAAAGTTCAAAGACTGTTTTTTCTGAGGAAACTTGGATTGTTTTGGGTTTGTACGTCTATGATGACACTGTATTATACACAAAAACAATTTATTTAATCCGTTTTATCTTTCTGCATTGTAGCTTGGTACGGTAATCTGAGTCTGTCAAATAAGAACAGGTTGAGTAGCCTGGTGAAGGTGGCAGGCAAGATCATTAGTTTTTACCAAACTGGTCCAATGGTAATTTACGGTAATTATGTTTTAAAGAGAGCTCAGGGTATCGTATGCACCCCGGATCACCCTTGTACTCTGTGTTTCAGCTGCTACCATCAGGACGTCTTTTAAGGCCTCGTTTACACTAGTATGTTTTAGTTTTAAAACTGCGTTTTAGAATGAAAACGATCCACATCCACACTGGCTTTTCACCTAGTGTTTCTGAACAGCTCTCCGTCCACACTACACAGCTAAAAAAAAACGCACATCACGTGACCACACACACACTCTAGCATGCGTTGCAGCGTATGCGGACATCTGAGCTCCAAACAGTCAGCGGGTACTTGTAGCACAGCTCCCCAGGTGAAAGCAGTTCATCAAGGATCTTCAGCTGGATTTCATCTCACTATAGTTGTTAAACGTCATATTAAATTAATCTGGTTTCTGTCTAATGTCTCTTCATCAATTTAATCTATTACTTGTTCTTAGGTAACATATTAGGTTTTGGCCGAGCGCAAAGATAAGTTAATATATTTATGTAACCACATATACTGATTCTGCACAACTGACTGATTGGTTGCTTTTATTTCCTATAATGTTTAAAGTTCTTTTATGTTAAACTTTTATAATGGTCATTATTGATTATTAAAACTGATGGAGTCTGTTAAGTTTGGAGTCTGTTAAGTTGTTAATATCAAAATTAAAAAAAGCAGTTCCTTATTTCCTGTTTTCGTTTTTACTGTCAAGATAGTGAAACAACGTAGCCAGGGTGATTTGAATGCCGTTATAAAGTACACTGCTTTTACCCGACGTGTTCTTGGGAGTTTGTTTTTCATATCAAACTTGCAAAGTCTGAACTTAAAGAAAAGGTGCAGGATTGAACTATGTGCACTTAATATTGAGGAAAAAGCCCCAATCAGGTAAATGTCTCCAGCTACTCCTCAGGTGTCTCAGTTTTACTCCATACACAGTGATGGAGCAGTAGCGCTTTGAAACAAAAATGGCCTCTTCAGCGTTTTCAAAATGCTCCGCTTTTTGTATGTTGGAAATCCAGGCCAAAACCAACACATTCCACTTCTAAACACTCCATTCCACTGTATGTTTTGTGGTAATATTTTGGTAATGTGTACATGGAACTTCGCTTGTGCTATGGCACCTAGCTGCATATTTAGTTTTCCTAAACAAGATAATAAAGTTAAGTCTGAGTCCGATTAATTAAACCACATTCAGCAGCACTGGTTGAAAATATGAAAAATTGAAGTATTTTTTTTCAGTAACTCTACATAAGTTTTTATTCAAACTACATATTAAGTTGATCCAACATATTTAAAAATAAATATTTCATGGCAAAGTCTTGATGTATCTATTGTTTACCTGACAGCTGAGAACATCTTACAAGCTTAGCCATTAAATTAACATAAGTTTGCATTACAATTTATTTTCTATGTGTGTGTGTGGTTGGTAATTACAGATCAGGACAAGCAAACAACACAGCTAAGATACAAGTGATTCACATTCTCTAGTTTTTACCTCTAGGCATCTGGGCAGCTGTGGAGAACATCTGCACTCTCCGCTGATTTGATTCTCCCTCCAGAAAAGACAACAAATCTCTTTATCATGCAGGTTATTTCACAAGAAGACAAAAGTGCCTGTAGTTTGAGGATGCATGCAGAGTGACTGACTATTGAATAGGCTGAGATTTGAAAAGATTAATAGCACAAAAACATTTCATTACAAGCCCTTACTGATTATAATAAAATCAAATATTTATACTTCGTTGTCGGGTCTCTACTGTAATGGACTGCATTTAGTATTTGACTTTGATGTATTGGACTACTTAAGATCAATCATCCAAATGGGACTCCTTAACAATTATTTTGTGTATATTATCAATAAGATTTTCTTTTCACCGCTAACATATTATAGCAAACCAATCAATAACAGTAGACTACGGCAAACTTAAAGGGATAGTTCACGCAAAACTGTAAATTATCTCATTATTTACTTGCACTCGTGTGGATGCAAACCTTTAGAAGTTTCTTTCGATCGTCGAACACAAAAGGAGATATTTTAAAGAAAGCCAAAAACCCACTGACTTCCATATGGTTTATTTGTTCTTCAATTATAGTCAATGGTTACAAGTTTTCATTTTTCTGCAAAAATATTTTCTATGTTCAACAGAAGAAAGAAACTCATAAAGGTTTGAAACAAGTAAAAGATTGATTAAATGATGACAGAATTCTCATTTTTGGGTGGACTATCCCTTTAAGTTGAACTACAATATAGAGTAACATTTTAAGTTTTTACTAACTACTACTAGAAATTAATACGTTTATTCAGCAACAATGTATTAAATTAATCTTACTTGTCAGACTTTCAAAAATAAATACTGCCACAGTGTGCATAAAGACATTGATTCATTCACAAACAGTTTATAAATACCCATACACGCACACATGCACACACATAACTAGATACAATATTTCTGCATATGTCGGCCTCTTCTGCACACATTTGACATTTTTGAACTCTTTATCATTTATGATTAATTTAATACATTGTTGCTTCCAATGTGCTTTAAAAAAATTTAATTGGGGCAGATAAGGAAATTATACATTTATTACATGCATTGTTTTTATGATGGTGTTTTAATGTCATTTGAACAATAAAAAAAAATAAATATAACATGAATAATAGAGAATTCTTTAGTTATTTGCAATTAAAAAAATTATCCCAAGATACCCAATTTAACTGCTATGGAGGAACTTGTTTTCTCTGATAAACCGTTACATAAAACAATTTCTAAAACATGTGATGCTTTGATGCTAAGACAACTTTTGACTGACCCAGATAAGTCTAAAACTAGATGGCAACAAGATTTGGGGATAACACTAGAAAATGACCTGTGGGGTCAGCTATGTAGAGATGGGGTTACCTCAACTTTGAATCCCAAATTTAGACTAATCAAGTTTAATTTCTTACACTAGCTTTAATATACTCCATTCAGATTCCACAAATTTAAAAACAGTATTTCTCCCCTCTGCTTCAAATATGGTATAGAAGAAGGTGAAAGTGTTGTGGGTACAAGTATGCAAAATCATATCACAGATTCATGGAATTGATTTTCCATTGGATCAAGAGATATGTTTATTGGGCAATTATACAAATTCTAATCTCCAGCATAATTATGCTATTTACCTTACTGAAATGTTGCTGACAATAGCTAAAAAAATGCATTGCTTTAAAATGGAAAACAGCCAGTGATGTACAAATTGGACAGTGGATCTCAGATGTTTGCAACTGTATACCATTAGAGAAGATCACATATTCTTTGAGAGGAAGAGGGTGAATTATTTTTTAAAAATTTGGAATCCACTTGATTTCCATTGATTTATTTTTATTTTACCTATTTATTTTCATATACTGTGTATGTTTTGCTTAATTTGTTTGCTGCTTAGTTTTGATGTTCTGTATTGTTATCTTTTGAAAAAGCAATATAAAAATATATAATAATACATTGTTGCTGAATAATATTTATATACACTAACCGGCCACTTTATAAGGTACACCAAGTAACACACATTTGTAATCAGCCAATCACATGGCTGTGTGTGTGTGTGAGCGCATACTTAGAGTTGGTCTGTACGGTAGGTGCAGAGAATAGTGTCAAACAGCCGTGTGTCTATGTCTTATCTTGTCGCAAAATGCGGCTAAAAAACTACACGACCGTAATAGTTTGATTACGGTCTTTACTCTGCACTTAGGAATACTCCATATGTCTTAATTCCATTTGTTTACAACGATTATGACTTTAAGCATTACTAAAGTGCTAATTTATCGCATGGAAACGAAGCATGGTTAATGTGTGCGGCTGCAGTTGTAGCCTCAGTTGGGCGCGGCAGCAGCTCGGTTACATCACACCCGCCCAAGCAACCGAGTGACACGCACAACTCTCGAGCCCAGCTTGGGTTGCCAGGTGTGGGCAAAGCACTTGATTTGCAGTTTAAATCAAATCCTGCCTCCAACCTTCAGTGCCAAATTCACCCTCAAGCTCCATCATAACATCACAACTCACGAGACAACTTTTCACCTCGACAAGAAATCTTGTTGCAATATAATCTCACGAGATCTCGTCATACGAGATCTTGTCACACCCATACTATCCAGTGAGCGGCAGTTCTGTGGGTGCAAATGCCTTGTTGATGCCAGAGCTCAGAGGAGAAGGGCCAGACTGGTTCAAGCTGATAGAAAGGCAACAGTAACTCAAATAACCACTTGTTACAACCGAGGTATGCAGAAGAGCATCTCTGACTGCACAACATGTCGAAGCTCAAGGTGGATGGGCTACAGCAGCAGAAGACCACACCGGGTGCCACTCCTGTCACCCAAGAACAGGAAACTGAGGCTACAATTCCCACAGGCTCACCAAAATTGGACAATAGAAGATTGGAAAAATGTTGGCTGATCTGATGAGTATCGATTTCTGCTGCGACATTTGAATGGTAGGGTCAGAATTTGGCTGATTGCTACTTCCAGCAGGATAATGCGCCATGTTATAAAGCGCGAATCATCTCAGACTGGTTTCTTGAACATCACAATAAATTCACTGTACTCAAATGGCCTCCAGAGTCACCAGATGTCAATCCAATGGAGCACCTTTGGGATGTGGTGGAACGGGAGATATTTCCAGTACCTTGTTGAATCTATGCCACAAAAGATTAAGGCAATTCTGAAGGCAAAAAGGGGGTCCAACCCGGTACTACCAAGGTGTACCTAATAAAGTGGCAAGTGAGTATATATATGTATGAGTAAAAAATGCAATAATTTATGTCATGCAAAGATTTATCTATAAATAGTAAAGTTAATTTGTAAATTAAGACTTTGCAAAGCTTTATTAGTCTTATAAATAGACTTTATCATTTCACAAAATGTGGTCTCAACAGGGGTTTTGAAAGATGTTATTTACGCCAGTGCAACAGCTGGTAGTGCTTATCATCATCTACTTTACTCTCATACTAATTCATAAGAGTAATGCAACAGCACAAATTTATCAGGGAAATGGCAACACGCAACTCTACATTCTCTGGACAAACCAGCGAGTATGATGTTTGCAAGGTAAAACCCAAGATAAATGGTATGTTTTATGGAGAAATACAAATAGCAGAGATAATTCTGATTTGTATTGAACAAAAGTTATTAAAAATACATGTGGAGGATGATGTTTCTGACAGCAGCGAGAGATAGATTTCATCTTAATAACAAGGAATTTCATCTCAAAAGAATGGATTTTTGATTTCAAATCAGTTGTTTTTTGCTGCTTTTGACGACCTACAGGGGTCAAACTATTTTCTAGCCTAACTTTAATGAGCCTACAAATTCACTGCAGCCTTGGTATCCACACACACACACAGACTGAATAATACATGGACAGAGATGAGGGAAGTCTAACACACACTGACACCCCGTCTCAAATGTAACATTCTTCCATTTTCAACAAAAGCAACCATTACTCTCAGCTGAGCTTTCAGTAAAATGCACCCTGGTGTCTCAATTCCCAGATTTCAGACTATCTGAGAAATTTGAAAACACTCACACTGTAAATAATTGACCTTGTGGACACACCGCAGATACCAAAAAAAAAAAAAAATGGTTTCAGCAGGATGGATGTTTGCAGTGGTTTTCATCAGTATGGAGATGCGAGATGTGGATGGAGTGGGCAGATGGAGGGATGGTAAATGGAGAAACGCCGGACAGCCTGAAGTGTGGGAGGTTACTGGAAGGAAGCATAAGGGGAAAGAAGAGCGAGACACAAAGTGACATTTCAGCCCCAAGAACTGCCAGAACGCTGCACAAGTCAAAGCTGAATCACTGAGGAGAAAAGGAAACTCAAAAAAATAAAATCCCTAAAAGTGGACGTGCCTCAAAGTACTCAGCGGACGGAAGAAAAAAATCCTTTGACTTAAAGTCATATTGTAGAAGAAGTCAGTTCAGGGTCAGTGGATTGGATATGTCCAAGCATTTTGGAAAGCTAACAGGTTTGATTATAATATTTCCATGACATTTCCTCATGTAGCCTGTAAGTAAATAAAGAAATATTGTTGTTTTCCCCCCTTGTGTCCTGTGAAAGTGGTCTGGCCGACTGGTTGGTCCATCTGTCAGTGCCTGTGGCGAAACCTCAAGGCAAATGCTCACATATACATCACACCACCTGCGGGCAAGTACACACACACACACACACAAGCAAAGATTCTGAAGTGTGTGTGCCCATTTAGCACGCCAGCGAAGGTCTTTTGTTTGTGAACTTTTCTCCTGATAAGAGTTTTCAAAGCCAATCTTCCCTTCTGGTGGCCATTCAAAAATGCCTTTCTCTCCTTTCACCTTACTCGTCCTTGAGATCTGCACAGAAATAATACAAAAGCTCAGGCTGGCTTTTTCTCTTCTCACTCTTCGCCTCCACAGGCCATCAAAAATTGACAGGATGCTAAGAGCAGCACAAGGTTGAGAGCGGTCTTCACTGAAACGATTTCACCTTAGATTTGACAGCCCCCCTCCCCATTGTTTTCTGTGTATGTGACATGAAATCTTGCATATTGCTTGTAAAAGCTGCAACATTAAAAGCTTAGTTCAATGAACTGTTGCGTTACTGTTAGTACTTGTGTCCAAGAGAAAATACCTGTAGTCTGCTTGTCCAAGTCAATGTTAAAAACTTTAAATCACTACCATTAAGCAATTGTTGACTACAAATAGGGGGATTGAAAATGTAATTTAATGTGAATGTCTTTAAAGCGCCACGATTGAGCCACGATTGAGCCAATGGTTAGCACTGACCCCTCACAGCAAGAAGATCGCTGGTTCAAGCGCCGGCTGGGTCAGTTGGCATTTCTGTGTGGAGTTTGCATGTTCTTCCTGTGTTGACGTGGGTTTCCTCCGGGTGCTCCGGTTTCCCCCACAGTCCAAAGACATGCGCAATATGTGAACTGGCTAAACAAAATTGACCATAGTGTATGAGTGTGTGAGTGTGTGTGTATGTATGTGAATGTTTATGGGTGTTTCCCAGTACTGGGTAGCGGTTAGAAGGGCATCCGCTGCGTAAAAACATATGCTGAAAAAGTTGGTGGTTCATTCTGCTGTGGTGACCCCAAGAGACTAAGCTGAAGGAAAATGAATGGATGAACTCAAATGGAACAAATTGGAACTCAAATTAAATAACTGGTTAAACACTTCTGACTTTATTCACGTACCACATACACAAAGAAAACATAATAAATGGTCTAATTGTGGGATTAAGTGTAATAAACTAATTTAGGATCTTAATGTTGTCATCGTTTTGAAGTAAAATATAAAAAAACAATAATGTGTTACATTAAAATGAATTACTATAGTTAATAATTTAAAATTAATAGTTCTAAACTGATAAACTACTTTATCTTTTACTAAATTTTTACATAATTTTTTTATTAATTATTAACAGTTCATTTGTTTGTATTACTATATTTGCGGTTGCAACTATAATTACCACAAATGACCAGTTCTTTATGGTTTAAAAGAAATATTACTTACTTTAATTACTATAGTATTTAATGTGGGAAATCATTATTAAAAGTTATTGGAAAATTAAGCAAATAAATACCATTCAATCGCTGGAGTAAATATTAATATAGTGTTATACATTTATTAAATGTAAAATGATTTGTATTACATATAAAGATGTATTATAGCCTATACATATTAACTTGCTATTATTTCCTTCATTATAATGAATCCATTATATAAAATGGATGTCAATCCATTGGATATTATTGTATTCAACATCCTTTTAAGACCTTTTTTAAGACTTTCCATACATTTTAATACCTCACCCCACTTCAGGTTCAATATTAGAAAAATATGATATTGCAGTATTTTATTTTTCTGCAATAAATATTGCAATATGTTTATAGTTTAACAAGATGGTTATTTGACAGCTTTCTGATAAGTCTAACAGTATTCAGGTACAGAAATTAAATAAAATCACAATGCAAAAAAATATATATATTTTTTTCTTACTTTGCTTTGTCTCGTTTCTTGCCCAAATATGTAAAAAAATCTTGTATGTCAAGTAAAAATATTGTTATGTGTTTGCTTCAGAAGAAATAAGTCAAAATTAAGAGTTAAAACACGCTAAATTATCTGCCAATGGGGTAGTTAACATTATCTTGTTTTTGCTTGGAAATGTATTTGGACAAGAACCTTCTAAGTAAGAAAAACCTTTTTTTTTTTTTTTTTGCATATATCGTATAAATAATTAAATACAATTTAGTTTTCACTCTGTTGTGCTTAAACTTAGCAGTGACTCTATGAATCAGATGTGATCTGTGACTCCTGGTCTACTATAATCCAGACTCAACATTGCAGATCTTGCGATGTGACTACTACATGTGCACACATTTCAAAATCAATGCGGAAACGATATACTGTGCAGTCCTAACTGGTAACATTGGCGACATTTTAACTTTAACTTCCCTGGTTACTGCAGTAAACAAAGCAGCATGATGTCAAATCTAGCAGGATTTCACTGATTTCATAAACCAGGGGTCACCAATCTAGGTCCTGGAGGGCCGGTGTCCCTGCAGGGTTTAGCTCCAACTTGCCTTAACACACCTGCCTGGATGTTTCAAGTATACCTAGTAAGACCTTAATTAGCTTGTTCAGGTGTGTTTGATTAGGGTTGGAGCTAAAATCTTCAGGACACCGGCCCTCTAGGAACAAGTTTGGTGTCCCTTGTCATAAACTAATCAGCATTCCAATATTCACAGATTAAATTCAGGCCAACTTTAGCATATTGATACAAATATTAACACCTTGTAAAATAGCATTTAAGACTTATATACTTAAATGTTTATATATTTAGGACTTAAATACTTTTTAAGGGCCTTAAATTACTCTACAACAACTTTTTAATACGTTTAAAAACCCTGCTGACACCTTGTTTTAAAACTGACAACAGCCCAAAAAATACTAAACAGTTAAGCATTTTATTAAATTAAAAATACTCAAAGTATTACAGTTAGTTTTATTTGACCAAATATCTGTCTTTATTTCATAATTCTCTTTTTTCCATTTTTTTTTTTTAATTCCTTTAATTTAGTATTTTAGGCAAGGCAGGTTTATTTATAAAGCACATTTCATACACAACGGTATTTCAAAGTGCTTTACATAAACAGAAATAAAAGAATTTAGAAAGAAAAGAAAACAAAAACAACCAAAAATTTAAAATGTTTAAAACATGCTTTACACATTTTAAACTGTTTTAAAGGAATGAAAAAAAAAAGAAATAAAATAATAGTGCGATCTGTCGGATATAGCACATGCAGTGCTCATTCAGTAAAAGCACAGCTAAACAGATGTGTTTTTAGTCTTGATTTGAATGTACCTAATGTTGGAGCACATCTGATCATTTCTGGAAGCGGATTCCAGCAGCGGGGGCCTTAATAGCTAAAGGCGGATTCACCCTGCTTTGACTGAACTCTTGGAATTTCTAGTTTACTTGATCTTAAAGAGCTGAGTGATCTGTTAGGTTTGTATTCAGTGAGCATATCTGTAATGTATTGAGGTGCTAGGCCATTTAGTAATTTAGACATTTAGTAATACTTTAAAATCTTTTCTTAATGTAACTGGGAGCCAGTGCAAAGACCTGAGGACAGGTGTGATGTGCTCTGATTTTCTGGTTCTGGTCAGAAATTTTAGTACCTAAACTACACAATCAATTATTAAAATCATAAAAAATTGTTAAATAATCTTTTAGGAAACATATGAAATAAGTCTGTATTTTTTCTCATAATCTGAGACCTGAAAAACTTTGTATTATTACAATTTTTAATTAGTATTGCTATGAATATACATTCAAAAAATGATTACTGCCGCTTGTTCAAACTACCCGATTAAAATGAGCTGAAACAACACAATTCTTGTGATTTCTTTGGCCAATTTATTTGTTTTATGTTCAGTCCACTTAAATTTGTAAACCATAAAGATAACTTAAGCGCTTTGTGTTGGGATGACATGAAGTAATTGTGTTGGTCCAACTACCTGGTTAGGAGATTTGTAGTTCTCAGCATGCTTTGCATGGAATTGAATTTAGAGGGAAATAATGACAATAAATGTAATTTTAAGTGTTTAAAGTTAATAGAAAGACTCGTTAGAGTTTCATCTCCACTTCAAATTGAGGATTTTTATGTAATGCTTTCAGTTTTGAGATTAGCGCCTTGCATAAGCACCCATGCTTTGGATGATGGCAGCTTAATTAGCAAAATGCTATTTGTTGCTTTGCTCAGTGAGCAATAACTGTCCTAAAATTTGTTCTTACATCAGTCTTAACCGTAACTCATGAAATATGCTTAAAATGGCTTCAAATAAAGCTAAAAGAAATTGAAATACACGACACATAATAGGCATGCATGATATTATCAGACCTTTGAGTTCACGATAAATAAAGATACAAATGTATTTAAACTTGTTTGATCAAATTTAGTTGGTGCTAAACAAATTTATTGGATGAAAATCCTGCCCTCAATTAAATTGAGTTCATAAAAGGAGTTATTTTTTGAGTGTACTGTTATTATTTAGAGGTATATTTACCTGTAAAATAGAAATATATTTTTGTTGTCACAGTTTCTTCAAATAAAATGAGACAGTTTTACAGACAGCAGGTCATGTTGCAAAACTCCTTTTGATTTATTCATTCAAAATGTTGTTTTTTTTCTCTCAGAAAGGTTTATTTGGTCATCCTGGCAGCAGTTCATGGGCAGGTCAGATTATGCAAGAGTTTGTTACAAAAAAAAGCATCACATTTCTCAGACATTCCAAGAACAGACAAACACTGACTGAACGCTCACTCAGATAAAAACTCACTGACCAATGCCAACAGACACTGATCTGACAAAACCCAACACACACATCTGTCAATGCAGTATGAACAGACCTTAAATTGCAAAGATTACACAGAGACCAGCACAGATTTTGTGGTCAAATATGGACCATTTCCAAATTTGCATAATAGCTTGCGTGAATCAGCATTAAAACAAAGCTGACAACAAATGTAAATAAGCAGTGGTATCGGTGCTCACAGTTTGTTAAAAATGTTCTCATCTTTTCTATTCTTTTGTAGCTGCAAAATAAGAAGCCACCACAATGTCACACAGAGACAAAAACACAGAAAGATCATCATAAATCACTGTGGTGAAGCTGTGAAAGTGAATAAAGAGAGCTAAAAGAAAAGTTCACCACTATATAAAGCCTCCATCATTACTTGCCCTTTTGTTGTTCCAAAACTGTTTTTTTTTTATAAAAAATAAGAGTTTCTTAAAATTCTCGGGAACTAGAAGTGCTGAGAGTTTTATTTCAGTATGTTGATGTACTTCCAACTGAAATGGAATATTGAGTAGGGGGCGGGGCTTCATTGCCTCATAGCAAACTAGCGGTAAGGGGGCATGGTTAAGAATATTAT